>NC_140075.1:67600173-67767157 GCF_964194135.1 Talpa europaea | reverse complement strand
CCTTTGAAATATGGGGACTTAATGACTCAGTTTATGACTTCTTTATCAGGCATACTATATAATCCCTTTTGACTTCTTTAGTAAGTGACTCTTTGAAATAGGACAGTCACCCCATTCTGCACACTGTGAGGTATAAAGGAAAATATTGTAGATAGTCTTGGTTATTCTTTTTCTTGCAACTTTAGTATTATTTAGAGTTGGGTCCATTTTAATAAACACCTTTTTTTTTTTGGCAGTTATTTTTGTTCTTATGTATATCATCACTGATTTTTGCAGCCCAACTGTTGAGTATTTAGCTCATTCCATGGTGCCTGAAGTAAGAAGTGAGAAAATCTTTACTTCATTTCTTTTCACTGCTGTCATGAGATGATTTCCATGAGATGCTAAAGCCAGGGGTGTTGGAGACACAAATACAGGATTATAAACTAGCCTCCTTTATGATACTCAAGACATTGATCTAGTTTCTAGGTAACAGGCTGCAAGCGGAGTCCTTCTCAATTCCAAGACCCGAGTAGGGGCAGGGCAGGACTCCAACAAGGCACAGCTGGTCAGGAAATTGGGCGCAAATAACTGTAGTTACCATTCACTTTTTATGTCGTTTTGAGGAAGAGTTTTGCCTCTGTTTCACAGAACTTTAGGAAAGGTAATATATTTCTGTATCAGTGTGAAGAACTTGTTGACATAACTTATATTATTACAATTTCATTTTCTATTAGAAACTTTATATGTTTCCTTATATTGTATTTTCCCAATATTGGATTCCACCAGGATTTGTGCTAAGTTCTGGGGAATAGGTGGAATGTCTTTATTTGAAAATAAATTTCTAAAGGAGTGAATAACAGAATTCAAGATATCATAAAAGGGCCTTTTATGAGGGTTTTAATTCATGTAATGTTCTCTCTGCCCCTCCCCCCGCCACTCCCCGTTCTGTGATCCTTCCTTCCTTCATCCTTTTTGCTGCCAAATTGAATCAGTGGAATAAGGAGATTGAGAGAATTGTGAGTAAGTGTTCAGCAATATTGTTTTAGCACTCTGCATGAATACAGTAATAGATAGGAAGTATGCCAGAGACCCAATGGCTAATTTCGCAGATCCCAACCATTCTTGTCAGACAACTCTACCAAATCCAGAAGCATAAAGTCAGTATTCTTAACTACTCATCAAAACCACCATAATAAACCTTTTATAACTTTTCTTCCATCCTTACTCCTCTTTCTCTCCAGTCTACACTTTTGGGCAGGTACTCTATTACCTTCCCTCATCCTGTCCTGGCTAATATGTAGGTTACTTAATTGAAAAGACTCCAGAAAAACTCAGCAAGGTGAATTTTTAAGAGCCAAAAGATTAAAAAAATGACCAGAGATTAGGCAAGAAATAAAGAGACAAATACAATTTGAGTGTCCCTTTGAGATTTTGAGAGTCCTCATCAAGAGGAAATAGTGGCTTTAATATGTAGAGCAATTTTAGGACTTTGCAGGTAGGGATACATGTTTGGAAAACATTGGAGAAACATTTTGTAAAATGAAAATGCTATAGTTTCACATATTAATATGATAAAATGTGATAATCTATTATAGATAGGAATTAATGGCATGAATTCTACTATAAGTACCAGAGATTTCCTGAGTTATCAGAAAAAATATTAAAATATCTTTATGTGACAACTTATGTCTCAGAAGAAACAATAGTTTAGTAGTATCAATAATTCAAATTATTTTTATGTCACCAATTCAAATTAAAAGCAAAAATAAAATGAAGCATTTCTACTAATGTATGTCATTATAAAGGGAAAACAAAAATGAATTCACCTCCTAATTTCTGACCCTTTAGCAACATGTATTTATTAAGTTAGAATTTTGTTTCTTCCCTGAGGGCCCCTCCCTTTGAGATTATACCTGAAACTCAATAGAATCTTATAATTAAAGAATAATGTACTGATGGTGCACTAAGTAGATTTTCATTTCACTAAGTAGATTTGAAAATAGAAATTCACTAGAACTGAATTTCAGGGATCCTGATGCCAAGAATGGGTGACATCAGCCAGGTTTTTGTGTGAATATCTTCAATGACTGTTCAAGTTCTTGGGGTTTAGCCAGAGTCAAAACATGTTCTCCATGCTGTTGCCGTTTACATTCTGGGTGATTTGGTTAGCATGACTACATGCTCTGTAAAACAGGTGGAGAAGGAAAGGGAAAACCCAAGAAGGAAAAAAGAAAATATTTGACCACTATTCTCTGTGTGGTAACAATCATCAGAATATCTAGAAATCATAGAAACGTCAAAGTAAAATTAGGGTGAGAAAGCCTGACAATGTGGGACCTGAGGGTTGACCTTTATTCAGTTTTGACACCTGCTTAAACATTTATACAATGTGTATTATGATTAATGCCATTTAGTGGCAGTCAGTAATCTTTGTTGAATGAATAAATGAATGGCCAGCTGGGGACACAAGCTTACTTAACTTGATGAAGAAGTTCCTTATTGAACCAAATGCCTGGAACCATTGGACAGTGAAGGAAATAAGAATAAAACACTTTCAATAAATCTTACCAGTTAGTATCTATCTCTGAGAAATTCACCTTTTTTGGAGTCTTGGCTTGATTTGATTTTCTCTCTACTTTGCACAGTCCAAAGTACTTTATATGTTGGAAGTGGTGATTAGTTCGTGGAAATGGATATTGCTTCTAACCACTCATCAAGATAGATATACATATATACCTACAAGTAAGGAAGATTTTACAGCACATCACAGCTTTGAAGTAGCAGGCACACATTACTCTGAATCTATATATTATCTGGTTGTGGAACAGAACTCTCAGTTTTAGGTTTTGGGAGGGGATTTGAGAACCATGGGATAAACCTTGCCCTGTAAAGCATTATTATTTTATCTTTTGTTGTCCTGCATTGCTTTTATAATTTAAAAGGGCAGCCTTTTATTGCTTCTTTGCTTACCCAGATGACAAACTCAGGAGACAAAGAGGAAAGAGTTTGTGCCATTAAGTGACTTATCATTAGCGATTTTAGGATGTTTCAAAGTACAAGACATGTTTTGAAATGGATGCCATGTCCTGTCTGGATTACTGCTTCTTCCTCTCAGTTCTTTTATCTCTTGCTTAATTGCAAAGATTAATGGAATAGATCACTCTTTATTTATGTGATTTCAGACGTTAAGTTGTGGGATTAAATAAGATACCATGTATTTAGAGCTCCAGAGGGGCATTTTAGAATTTATGTGGGAGGACACAAGATGGGGTTACGTTAGGTATGGCTATAGTGCAAAAAATCTACCCAGTCCACATGACAAGGTTGCAGTAAACACTGAACCTACGTTAAGAGTTCATATCTATAGAAGCCAAACATGTGCAGAGATGTCCCTTGTTGTTTGAGGTTGAAGGTGACTTCTTAGAAAGTTGCATATAAGTCAAAATCTGTCTTGGAAGTGAATAACCAGTTATTTAAGAGACATTTTGTTCCTTGGTTGGCCAGTGTACATAAGGAGGCATTTTGTATTGACCTCTCATATTGAATCATTCAACAGTATAAAACCTTTTTTTTTTTTTTTCAAGGAAAGGTTTTTTTCCTTTCCTTTTTTACACTCATGACATTGAATCCTTATTCTTTTCTTTAGGATACGTTGTTTTTCTAGAAAAAGAGAAAGAATGTAGTCTATATAAATTCTAAACCAGTTTAGAGTAATGTCAGTTTTCAAGTCAAATCCAGTTACTCCTTTAAACAGATGAGGACACAGAGTGGGCAGATGCTAGGTCCAAATACTATAAAAACCCTAATAAGAGGAGCCCAGAGAGCTTATAAATAAGGAAGAGAATGGAAGCATTTATTTCTATAATGGAAGTAAGAAGCATTTCTTTCTATAATGGAAGAAAGATAATAAGGGGAATATAATATGATAATATAAAATATAATACTATTTGATATATATAACATTATTTGATATAATGCTATTTCATATTTGAAGAATATAAAAAGATAATAAGGAGATTATAAAATGACCCATCAGCATAACTTTGGCTGTAATATTGTGTGCACTGGTTGTTGCTATTTAAGTTTTGATCACAGGACTGCCAGGAGTGCATATGAGCTTTTTTTTTTTTAATCCATACAGGCATTTTTATAAATTACCTTTAAAGCACCTGGTAAGAATACTTTGTCATTGTAGCCCTTAGAGGTAAAAGTCAGAGCAAGGACTAAAAAGACCAGGAAAGAACCTTGAGAGAATGCAGGTTGGGTCCAGTTGTAGATGCAGAATGAGGTTAATAGCAGAATGCCCTTGAGATCTGTACCAGAGAAGATTTTTGTTGTTGGATATATTTATTAACCATTTATAAGCTGAGGTGAATAAAGGAGTGCTATTATTCAATGACCCTAAATTTTCAGTCCAATAAGGAACACAAGGTACTTCAGCAAGACTTAACAAAACTAGGTAATTGGACAATATGATGAAGATGAAATCTGAAACAGGCAAGTGTGAGGTGATGCACATCTGAAAGAACAATTTAAGTTAATCATACACAGTGATGGATATTGAATTAGCCATAACCTTCCAAGAAAAAGATCATGAGCTTTGCTCAATGTGCAACAATGCTAAAAATAAGTCAGTGGAAGAAGAGTGAGAATAATGTAGAAAATATTAAGGTGCCATTATATAAATTGACAGCATATCCTTGTCTAGAATATTACGTTGAGTTTTGTCACCTCATCATAAAAATGTAATGGAAGAAACAGAAAATGCATTGAAGGCCAGCTGAACTGATTTGATTAGAAATAAAATATAGGATAAGCTTCATTATGAAGGGAATATTTTTATGTCACATTTAAAAATCTGTTGCAAAGTCTTATAGTGATATAAAAGAGAGGCATTTTGACTCAGTGGCATCTGAAGCATGCCCATTAAAGAGAAAATAAGCACTCACATTTTGTACTGTAGTTTCTAGACGTGGGTAATCAAGACATTTTTATCTTCAAATAGTGTCTTGAGTACATTCAAAGTAGAATAAGTTGGTGGCATTTTTGGGAAAAATGAAAACTTATCTTTGGAAAACTGCTTTTATCTGTGCCAAATATGATGTTTGTCTGTGCTTTAACTTATATAGTGATAATTAGTGTTCATAATGATACACTTCCAGGTTACCACATAATTCTGAAAATACCTTTAAAATCAGAACAAAAACCTAAACTAACAGAAATCACAAACACCAACATTTTATTTGATACAACTGAGTAAAAAAAATGACCTATTTTCCTAAAACTTTTACATTGACTTTTGGTTAGTATATTAATAATTTATTAATGATTTTTGTTTTCTCAGTACATTAACCAAAGAAGTTAAGTTTTTATTGTTGTTTTCCAGTCTCCATTTAGCCTGAGAACTCTATACACATTAAAAAAAGAAAAAAATGGGATAAAGATAAAACAACGTAAGAAGTTAAAAAAAGAAAAAGTGAGACCACATATTCTCTTCTCTTGTTTCCTGGGGACTTGTTTGCATGGATATTGAGGAGGTGGAGAGTGGAAGTGGGAAGGTTTCTATCTCCATAGTTATGTTTGTGTATACATGTTGCTCTCAACTGTTAGAATTTGTTTTGAAGGATGAACTGAAAAATCATGTGCAGGATGAGTTCAAAAAGAGCTGAATCTAGTGATGAGTAACTAGAGTAATAATCTAGTTGGGCTGAATTTTGACTCAAGAAAACTTAGTTACTGAAAAATCAGCTTTATGATTGTCTATTCTTGCTTGAATCATACTTTTTTTTTTTTAACCTGGGAAGTTTGTTTATTTATATGACAGTAGTTCTTAGGAATAATTTCTTCCAGAATGTTATAGACCCTTTAATGTTTCAAAGGACACCCTTCATCAGGACATAAATCCCAGTATTTTCCTTAAACAAAATGAAATGTGTCTTGATGATTTGTTTTGTCTCATGTTGTGTTACAAAGGAAATCATCCAATACCCCTCGGGGTTCTTCTAGGCTGCCAAGTAACCAAACAAACATCAGGTATATTGATGAGAGAAAAAATTTAAAAATGTGTAAAAATAACATGTAGCATTTTGTATACATGGGAGACACAGAACATGACTGCATAACTTGCCTGCATGGTTTTAGATGCCATCTTAAGTAGCTTAGCTAAGACAGAAATACTTCCAGGGGAGATCAGTTAGGTAGGTTATAGGAGGAAGGCACAGTAGATAAAGCTATGCAGTTTTAAATTCTGCCATCTTCTTTGAAAAGAGATTAGAAGATAAGGGCTTTCCAGTGTACACCTTTACAGAAATTTACATGTAAATTTTTTTTCAAAAGCAACCTCTTACCAGCCGTCAGAGGACCTCCCATGAAATCAACCTTTTGCCAAAAAGACATCTTTTGGGGTGGCAAATTTTGCTTGCGTACACTCAAAAACATAATTTAGGTTTTCCTTTTAGAAATAAATGAAGACCAATCAAATGAGAAAAAGCAAAGTTCATTTCTTCAAAATTTGCGATAGCAAGGGAGTCAGTCACTTGTTTATTTGTGTATTGACAGATATTTAAAAGCAGACAAGGGAATGGGAAAACTTTACAGTGGAACAAAGACTTCAGATATGTTCTTATTGAAAACTGTTAGCATGGAGACACTGTAAGTGGGCTAATTAGAAGTGAGGCATCTTAAATGATTGGTTGGTCCTTGGAACTGGGAACTAAAATTTGTTAAACAAGTACTGGGTATTTCGAACTGACTGTCAGGGATTATTAGATCCCTGAATGGTTGCTAGCGATAGTAGTCTGATTTCTGTAAGTCTGACCAATAGGATGCTGGCTATTACAGTTAATGAGTTGATTTTGTGGGTAAGTTGCTTCAGATTGTTATTGTTCTATTTTTATATTTAGTCTGATATTGTCCACTTGTATATTCGTTCTCTCATTCCAAAAAACAAAAAACGAGGTTTACATTTTGAGAGAACTGAACTCTTAAAAGCATCAGGCTCTCACTTTTGAGTTGCATTTTTGTTTTCTAATGCCTGAATAAGTCATTATCAAGATAAAGAAAATCTTTGGAAGTATCAATTTCTGGCTTGCTTGTGCTTTCTTTAGTCAAGCAAAGTACTTGACCAAAAGTAAATTGAGTACAGAATTCAAATAAAGTAACCCTAAATTATAGAACACATAGTTGAAACATGACCATATTTGAGAAAAAGAAAAAAGGCTACCATATGTTAAAACTTCCTATGTACTGTTGTTTTATTAATTAAAGAACATAACTTTTGGGTCAATCCCATTGAAAGTAGCAGTAATTGTTTCAGGTCACCAATGCACGTTTTGGAAACTTTTCAGGAATTATATTGATATGCCTGGGAGCCAAAGTAATTTAAACTGTTTTTCAAGTGCTCTGCCTTCCCCTCAGGAATACAGTGTCAACCAGGAAGATGGGCCTTAGCAATAAAGAACCTTTGACTGATGGTCTATGTAAGAGTCAGGATTTTAGGTTGAGTAGTATTAAGCAAGTTGGAAGAATGAATTTTTTTTCTAGGTGCCAGTACTGACATTTAGCCAAGTATAATATACTAACACAATTAACTAAAATATACTGTTACTGAAATGTGCTATAACCAAATGCACTATATTTTTCATATGATTTGCAATTTCCATGGAGAGCTCATTTGGATTACGTTTATAATATTCATTTAGCAAACTCCATTAGCAATGTTTACAAGTGCTTATGGATCCAGTAAATGAGTTTGCGGATGTGCTGTGAACGAAGCTAAATGCATCCATTTGTGTACAGGATCTAATTCATAAACTCATTCCAATCAGGCAGGGTGTATAAGCACTCTAAACTCTAACCTGGGAGTTGGATTTCTATATGGTTCCTACATAGCTTCCTAATCTGACTGAATTGATTTACCTCTTGGTTTCTTGATTTTCCTTGAAGGAGAAAACTCATTGAAAAACTGGATTAATATGAGAAGTTTAGCATAAAGAATCCTTAAAGGGAAACAAACAAACAAATCCATACATAAACTAGAGAGATTTTTGATTCAGTCTCTTTTTGTTTTCAGTTATGTTTTTAGTGGAAAACTGTTTTAGCACACTTTGGTCCCTAGGACACTAGTCACACTAGTGGGAATGTAACCTTTTGAACTATCCCAGTGACCTGGAATGGTTTCTGCATCTTGCAGAAGGGCCCAACCTAAAAACTGCAAATATTCCTGTTGGGAGTGGCTGATTCTTTTGATGGGAAATATCTAGAGACCTATTAGAAAGGAAAACAAATGTTCTTTGCTAGACCATTGATGCTCTGAGTGAACTATGGATTCACTTGTTCATGAGATCCAAAATTATAGGTTGTGTTCATTCTAAGTCAAGACAGGGGTAGAATATGGGAGTGAGGTGATAGTAAGTAATACAGGCCTGTGTATATCTCCCAGAATTAGGAAGCAACTCTGTAATAATAATAGCTGTTGATAGTATTTATTGATATTGTGCAGTAGAACTTCTAAGCCCTTTACATACAGTTCTCATTCTTACAGTACTCCAATAGGGCAGGCACTATTATTTTTATCTTCGTTTTACAAAGCAGGAAATTGGGCATAAAAAAGTTAAACAATATGTCCTAAAGTCACGTACAAAGCAGAAGTGCCAGAATTTGACTTAGGCACCACCACTGCATGGTAGTTAGCTTATATTTTCTTTACAGTTTGCATTAAGGTACAAAATTCACTGAAATAGAGGAATCATCAATCTTTTTTCAGGTTCTATAGTTGTTCTTTTGGAGTAGAAATTCTAATTTTGGATATAATTCCCCATTTTTAATCTAATTGTGTCCTGGACCTAGAAATTGGAATCATCTTTGATTTGATAAGAAACTTATCAAACAGTGCCATCCAACGAGGATATTTTCTTGTTTTCTTTCAAAATCAAGTTGGGAGTTTTAGTTATTATTTAAAATTTTTTTTTCACAAATATAGTTTTTTTTTCATAGAACACAGATGCTCTTAACTCCCTAGCAGTCACCATCTGTACCTCAATTTACATTTCCCAAAACACTGCTGACATCTGTTTAAATGCCAATCTCGCCCCAACTTAGTGGGATTTTAGCACAAAAGTGATATCCAATGAGTGATTTGGAATTTCAAAGTTATACTGATTTTAACCAACATGTTCAGTAGCTACAGGTATACAGGCTTTATTTGTTCTTTTGAGGTTTCCACAAAATGGAGGTTAGTACTGGAAGTGTTCTATTATTTCCAGGGTAATGTGGGACCATTTTGTCAGATCAAACTTTTCTTCTTTCAGAAAAGGAAGGTAAAATTTCTGAGTTGTTATGAAGAAAATTTTCGGTGTTTAGGAATTCTCCCAAAGAATCACTGCCACTGATTCCATTTTGTAGGTTGATTTTCCTTTCCTACAGAGATGTCTGACTTTCTTCAATTAATCATTTTGTAGGGGAAGTTGTAGAAAACATATCTGGGGAAAGACAGTGTAGAAATGGGACTGGAGGCTAGTTGAACAATGGCACTAAAAAATAATCATGAACTGTGGGATATGATTTTTTAAAAAATGCAGAAATTATATACCTAAGTGAATGTCACTCCTTCATAATAGGCACCCAGTAAAATGATACATTTAGTCCAGTGGTGATATCATTAGTCAGAACATTTTTTTTTTCATTATTCAGAACATTTTTGGAGTTGCTTTGAAGTCAGGGGCACATTCACTGGGTAATATTCAATGGTGTCAAATAATTATTTGAGAGTAAATTTGATATATTTAATAGTTCAGAGTCATTGGGGAATATAGTTTCTTTATAAAGTGGATTTAAGGGGATAATTCTTCCTATGTGGGTTCACAAATTATTTCTAAGAAGGCAATTTCAGAAGATGAGTTTCATAAAAATTATAAACAATGGAAGCTTCAGGAGACTAGGCATATAGTTCCTTGAGAAAAATTCTTCCTTTGGGAATATAAATTTTTTTTTTTTATATTTTGGAATACGACAGATCTGAACTTTAGATCTGGCTTAATGTATTTCAAGATGTGTAACCTGGTTTTATCATGGTAAGCCTCAGTTAGTTTCCTAATTTATAAAATGGAGATAATTACAGTATCTATCTCATGCCATTTTGAAGTATTACTATATTGCAGGCACTGGGCAAGGCACTTGACTGCATGTAAAGGGAAGGGAAGTAAAGTGCCTTGCCCGCTGCCTGGCATATATAAGAGCTTAATAGGAGTGATGCTAAGTCATACCCTTAGTAGATATATGGTTTCTAATCTCATGGGACACAACATGATGTGTTAGAAGGAAGCACTTAGAGTCATGTTCTACTATTTATTTGGCTATAATGGTAATAGGCAAGTCATTTTACTTATAATAGAGTCCCAACATTTTTCTCTGTAGAATGGGCATAATAATACTTCTCTTTTCAGATTACCATAAATATTAAAGATAATGCACATAAGGAACTTAGAGCAATAATTACAATTAGTGTGAATTGAAGTCTTAGGATAATAACCTTTTAATGGGGCCCATATTGTTGTACAAAGATGATAACTTTTACTAATAATTTGCATTTTAAAACTGACAAAATTCCAAACTGGAACTTGGGAATTTTTCAACATGGCAGAAATCTCTGTTCATATTTTCATTACCTCTGGATTTATTGGTTTCTAGGTTATGGATCTAGACTGTAGAGAATACTTTTAGTGGTGAGATATTTAAATACATCTTTTAAAATGCAAATTAAAATTTTAATAGAGGCAGAGTATTACTCTTTTCCCCATTTCCAATGTTATATTTCCCCCAAGTCATCAAGAATTTCTTATAACAACAACAAAAAAGTCAGACCTTTTAGCAACATTCCCTTTCAAGAAGAAAGAATATTCATATTTTCTTTTCATTTTGTTTGGCAAAATGTCTCAGTTAAAATGAGATGTCTGACTCATTTCTACAGCCAAATATTTCTGAAATAAAAGTTCGGAGTTACAAAAATAAAAAAAATCAAAATCTAGTTGAGTTCTAAAATAGGCTTAAAACTTGCAGATTTAAATCAAACCAAAATGTTTAGAAGCAAAATTGTAGTTAAATAAGTAGACTTCAAAAATTAAGGGAGTGAAATCTTTCAAAGAAACCTAATGTGAGAAATAGATAAAAACAAACTACACTGGTTAAAGATGCAGGAGAAAGGCTTGCCCTTCACCCTTTTCACTTCTTCCTCTCCTCCTTCATTTTTGATGATCTTGTGACACATCCCCAGAAACCCCAGGACTCCCGGAAACACAATTTGGAATCCATTGGTCTAGCTGTTCATTTGGCTTCTTCTACTGCCCCTTTTTAAAAAATAAAATAAAAAATAAAAAGGCAGCCTTTTGTGCATAGAGCATTAATCCTGTCAACTTGAGTAGGCAGGAGACAGACATGTTTATATCCTGACAGTTTAGTTCTCTCTTCTTTGCCCAGTGCTTGGGAGCAGGGGTTCTGAATATAGACACGTCTGTCTGCAAGTTTGATTTCTGTTGGTGGTAAAGTTTCTCCTGGTTGACTTGGCAGATTTTCTATAATGACTTTCAAATCAAGAGGACAGATACCACAGTCTTAAAAAGAAGCTATACTGATGTTTGATAACATTGGCCATGTTGCTACTTTCCTTTGTCAAAGTACAATGTCAAAGCAGGGGTGGGTGGGAATTTGAATGATCTTAAACAGGAGAAAGATTTTCTGCAGCATATTCCATCTAGTTAGGGAAGGGTGCTTTGCCCTGGATCAGCTTCCCACAGATATGCAGGGGATGGGGTAATGTTACCACAGCATAGCCTCTGCCTCATGCCCTATAAAATGTTGATATAATTCATGCAGAGATTCCCCTTGGTGGCCTTTCATTGACATGTGGGTGGCATTCTGGCTTGGCAACATGCAGACTCAGGTTTGAAATTCTTCATGCTGCCAGTGGGACTATAGATGAGGTTTTTTTAATGCTCTCCAAGATCCCATTTTTCTCTTGTGCAATGTCGGTGCTAGTAATGTTGCCTGCTTTTCTTAGTGCTGCTGAAAGGATTAAATAAAATAATACCTGCTAGTGTTCAATGATTTTTGAATGAATAATCATAGTAATAAGACCACAGTGAGCAGCTCAATTTTAGCCAAGCCACACTAGCACCTGGCCAGATTTCTCTTGGCATGATGGACAGAAGGGGCCAGTGTTAGTGGCATAGCCCCTTTTGGACACAATGGAAGAAAAGAACCCCAAACCTTAGCACGCCACTTTTAAAAGGTTTCTGATTCTTAAATTAAGACTTTCGCTGAAGCTATCTAACACTCTTCTCTCCTTCCTTTCACCCCAGCTGTGAAAGGGATGGTTATAATATGGAAAAAAATGAATCAAAGACTTGAATATATCATCTAAGGTGAGGAAAACTGCAGGGGTTGAACAGGAGTCTGGAGAAGCAGGACTTCCTATTTTCCTGTCTACACAATGTGAAGAGAATATCCCTGAATAAAATTTTTAACACGATTTCAAAGCATCACCTTTCTAGATGACACGCAAAGGCAGGCACTGAGATTGTGGAACAATCTGACTCAAGTGGCTCATTTGTCAGGGTTTGAGTATCACTCCATCATGACTTTGCTATTTACTGATATAGCAGTGCATTCATTTGGCATTAATGGGCAGGACCAATATATAGTCATAGTTATTTTATTTAAGTTCAAGCTTTGCTACTGGCAACTAAAATGCTGCATAAGGAAAGTAACATGCCAAATTCAAAGGCACTTACTGCCATACCATCTAGTGACTGAAAAATAGAAAGATATGAAAAATAGGGTGAAACTATAAATGTGAATGATGATAGTGATGATGCTACTAATAATAATATACTTTATTTGGAAGGCACAATTAATGAAAGATTTCTTGAAAAGGGTGAGCTTGAGCTGTAAGATGGGCCAGTATTTCTCATAAATACTTCTCCTAATTTATACAATTATGGAAGAAATTTTGTTGAGTGTAATTGTTAATTAAGTTTCAATAATCTTCAGTTCCACACCTTACTCATATCCAAGTCTTCTTTAGCTATTTCTGGAGCTTGGTGGTTCTCATATGTGCTCCTAGCTCAGATGATTTGGTCTCCTCATCAAAGGACCTGGACATCTTCGCTCACCTGGTGACCTCTGTAACCAGGCTGCTTTGCCAGTACAACTCCCCTTCCCAAGGGGGCTGGCCTGATCCTGCAGATTGTGGTCTAAGACAGAGCTGGCATAGTGACTCTTTATCACAGCCTTTGATAAACAGACACTCCTGTTTCTTACATTAACCTCTCTCTTACAAGTTCTCAAAATCAGGCCACTAGGCTGGGTTTTATATTTATATGGCAGGAAGGCAGGTGAGGCTCGAGTCCATGGCGATCCCTATATCAACTCATCTGACTCTCTTCTCCCTTCCCCCAAGAACCTTCTATAAAGTTCCCATGAATGTTATTCATGGAAATAAACATTAGCAAAATGGAGAGGATTGTTCAGTTCCACTTTTCAAAAGCATCTGGATCCCTGCTTCAGTCTAGAGAAGAGTACCCCTAAGATGAGAAGCAGGTTAAATCATATCTATCATTTAGACCCTCACATGATTGAGTTTTTAGGATATATTTTTAGGAGCACAGTTGAGAAACAATGTAACTGGAGAATATGGGTCACCTAAGGTCAAAGAGTTGGGACAAAGGGTTGAGGGTATTAAGACCCACTTTGGTGACTTCACAGATGTACTCAAAGAAAGCACTGCTCACTTTCACTGTTAGTGAAATTTAAGACAATACAGGAATGAGGTGGTTAACTGTAGCTAAAGCAAACCAAACACTGAAAGGAAAATTAAGTTCTTATATTTTCAGGTAAGTCAACCACTGTGTATGTTCTGTTTCAGTATTTGATATTTCTAACAATGGGTCTACATCAAGGTCTCCTTTGGAAAATTGAATCAGAGACTGACTCATAATTCTCACCTTTCATGCCATCAATGTAGTCTGAAGCTATGTTTTAAAGGAGAGCATCAAAGGACTCCTGTATTTTGACTCTGGAGAGAATACTCATGGTTAGTCTCTGAAATCTGTTTCTTTGATGTCCAGGTAGCTCCTGCTCTATACTTGGCCTTTGTAGGAGGTGGTGGAGAGGAGGCACATGGGGACCAGGAAGGTCTTATTCAAGCTTGGTGTGTGCCTAAGTCATTTGGCCTGACTCTGGATCATTTCCAGTGAAGTGAATCCAGGGAGATTGTGTAGACAGATGGAGATATAAGTACCATCAGGACAAAGGCTCCTCCCTTTGTCATTCACAGGTCTTTTAAACTATTTTTTCTTCCCTCAGGGACTTCACGCTTTAACTACTTTACTTACCAAATAGCATTTATCAACTAATAATTGCTTTGGGTTTTTTTTTTGTTTGTTTATTAGGATAAGCTAGGGATAACTGCCAATCAGAATTTTTGATTGACATGATAATCAGTGTTATTGATTTGACATAATGCCATGAAAATTAAACAAAACAAAATCAAAGAAAACCTGATAAGTATATTTATGTTTATTTTAGTTATATGTATGTTTTCCATTAGGCTTTTAAAATACTAAATGTAACTCACAGATGCCTGTTTCTTCCTTTACTCAATCTTTGAGGAATGCCAAAATTTAGGAGTACAAGATGGGAGAACTTTCTAGGGTCTACCAGGGTTGAGGATATATAGAGAAACATATTATGCCACTGGGGACTTTCTAAAAGGGTCTTTGGACTTCAACCAACCTGTGAGGATGAATACAGGGGGTATACCTATTTCTTAAGTATGTTCTAGGTCAAAAGTTTTGTCTAAAGATTCAAAGACTGTTTTCGAGCAACCAACAAGACTGGTTGTTTAGCTGACCTTTTATTTAAGTTTCCAGGGTTGACAACTCAGAAAGAATATTGGATTAAACTTGTAATATCTGGCATCATTGAGGTGGGTGGACATACCCATAAGCCTATAGGGTAACTTCCAGTCCTTTTGCCTCAGTTTCTTGGCAAAAAAGAAATGTACCGTAGGAAAGTAATGGAAGGGACTGAGGATATATGTGGTGGGACTGGGGGGCATTTCAGCCACTTCCACAGACACCTGGTATAAGTCCTCATCTACACTTGCCAAACAGAAGAGAGAATAATGAATAAATTCAGCATTTTGACTTGATAAAGTGGATGTCTTTAAAAGGAATTTGCACCTTATGAGCAGTTTTGTTATATATCTAGAGAATCTTAGGTTGTCTTTTAAGTGATGATGGAAGTAGGTATAAAGTGGAAAGTACTTGGGTTATGAGTAGAGGACAGTAGAACCTGGATCCATTAAATTACTGTCCTATAGTGAATTCATGTAGATAAGAGATTTCCCATATGAATGGTTAATTTAAAAAATATATTACAGGCAAATACAGATAGAGACTTTGTGATTGTGGCTCAACTGCCTATTTAAACCAAACATACATTTGATTGTTTTTAAATATTGATGCCTTTGCTGTTATTACAAAACACTGAGTAGGAGTTCACACAATGAGGGCGACATGTGAATGTGTCAAGCTAATGTCAAAACAACAGCCTTGAGCAGCATCACAGTCTGACAGGTTTCAGAACAGAGTGACTGCTGACTGGACTACTCCGAGGCTGAATTAGGTCTCTTCTCATAAGGACTTTGCTGTTTTCTTGGGTGTTTGCAGCCTGGAGTTGTGTCAGACTTCACTGATTAGATCCCTGTGTGGAGACAGGGAGGGCATGAACTTTGCCAACGGGAGAGATGAATATTTATGGTGTTTTTCTTTGGATCAGGCTGACTGCGACCTCTGCTGAGAGGGACTAAGTGACAGTATACATGACTTTCTGAGCATGCAGCTGCCAAATGAAACATCTAGGTTGCATCTCTCATAAGGGAGATCAACTGCCTCATGCTGAACTTCTTAGTGCCTGGAAAGTACTTCTTTTACTGTAGGTCACTGAAAATGCTATCTTATATACCTGGAATAGTTTTGACTTTCCCTTTATACTGCTGCTGTCTGACATCTGTCCACGGTGTAAATCTTGCCCTAATGTAATTTCCTCAGAAGACCGTCACTTTTCCCAAGGTAAATTAAGAACACTCCCAAAGGTGTGCCCCCATAACCTTTCATTTCCCCATTGTATTATCAGGGTTCTCCAGAACAACAGGAGGTGTTCTCCTAACAACAACAGGGTGTGTGTCTGTGTATATACATGTATAAATATATATGTGTGCATATATATCTATATCTATATACACACACACACATATATATTTTGAGAGAGTGGAGAGCAAGAGAGAGAGATGGATTTATTTTAAGGAATTGACTCACACAATTTTGGAGACTTGGCAAATCCAAAATCTGATGGAATGGGCTGGCAGGCTGGAGACCCAGGGAAGAGCCAGTGCTGCAGTCCAAATCTTAAGGCTGCCTGTTGGCAAAATTCCTTCTTATTTGGGTGAGGTTAGCCTTTGTTCTAATAGGACCTTCAGCTGATTAAATAAGGTCCATCTAAGGGATGGAGGGTAATCTTTGCTCAAAGGCCACCGATTTTAATATTAATTTTACCCAGAAAACACCCCCACAGAAACATCTGGAATAATGTTTAACCAAATATTTGGGTACAGTGACACAACCAAGATGACACATAAAATTAACCATCATATCTATGTAGTTCTGTTTTTTTAATAACTTTTTTTTTATTAAAGATTTTTTAAAATTTATTTTTATTTAAGAACCAGGGTACAGGCCAGATGCGTGGGAGGGTGAAAGGATTCACCAGAGGCAGAGTGGGGAACAGAACAGGCAGACTGATGAAATACACTGCGGAGGGGCGCAGTGGGTGCGACAGGAGAGGTCTGCCATGCCATGCGGGACCCTCACCGGCTGGCTGGGATTGAACTGGGGCTGCAGAGGCTGTGGACAACTTCACAGCATGGCGCTCAACTGCCTGCACCACTAGGGGAGGCCCTATGTAGCTCTGTTATTTTGGTTAATGTTTATATAGGTGAATGTTTGCATTCCTCACTAGGCACAAGCCACCACATTTGTTGTATTTTTTGTTATGTTCCCAGAACTCAGCACATGGTCAAGCATAAAGTAGATGCTCATTGAATAATTTAATTAGGTCATTATTCATTCAACAAATACTTGTTAAGTACCTATCACATGCCAGGTTCTATTCTAGTTGCCAAGGATAAGCAGTGAACAAAAAAGATAAATATCTTCCCCCTTGGGACTTCCATTCCCCTTGGGACTTCTCTTAGGGTTCCAGAGAAGGTACTGCAGAAACCAGTTAGGAAGCCATTACATAAGTTTAGTTAGGATATGATGGCTTCTTGGATTAGTTTGGTAGCAGAGTTTAGATTTGGGACATATACAGAACTTGTTGACTGATAAAGATGTGGGGCATGTGCAAGTAAGGAATCAGTGATGAGGCTTAGTTTTATGTCCCAGTAACTATGAGAATGGTATTCTCATATATTTTGTGGGAAGTCTAGGGGAGGAACAGGTTTGAATAGGAAATGAAGAGGTCTGTTTGGGATGTGTTTCATTTGAAATATATGCTTGACATCTGAATAGAGAGGGTGAGAGTACAGTTGAATGTAGAAGATCTCAAGGGAGAGGCCTGTCTTGAAGGCATAGACTGCCTTTGGAGCCATGGGATGGAAGGTGATCATGCAGGAAGAGGAAGAATACCAAGTACCAAGTTGCTGGACACATCACCAATTAGTGTTTGAATAGAGGGGGAAGATCTGACGAAGAGACCAGTAGGTATGGATGGAGGCAAAATTATTAGCTGGAGACTTTGGTGGCTAGAAACTCAGGAAAGAAAGCATTCTAATTCTTCAGAAGGAAGAGACCCATCTCTGTCTACAGCTGAATTAGTGAATTAGGCTCTATAGTTTATGACACTCAAATAATCCAGAGAATTATAGGACATGATATTGTGCTTTTGAGCCTATTTGGGGAGATGAGTAACTCACATTTGACAGTTTGGAATATTCTTTGAGCATTGTGGTAGAGGAATTGATTGGAGTAAGTAGGATAGAAGGAAAAAAAATTCTCCCTTCTGGGGTTAATCATTGTGTGTTCAATGAGAAAAGTGAGCAAATTTATTTGTTTTAGTCTCTATACCTGTTATGTATCAGGTACTATTTAATCCTGAAAATCATAAATCTGTGAGGTATGAAAATAAAGGTTTTGGGGAAGATTTACATGTTTCTGTCACCTGTTCCATCATAAGTTTATTCAACTGAATTATCTTGAACACTGAAAAGAAAAAAAGGGGAATATATCTTGGAAATATATCACACAAGATAAAGAAATTATGAGGTTGAGTTTTAAATTAAGATTAGTAAAAAACCAATAACAGAGTCATATCAAGTAGGTTGTGGGAATGATAGCGTATAGGACATCATTAGAAGTGCACATTTACTGAGCATTTATTATATGATAGATACTTTCTAAGTACTTAGTATGTAATACTTTATTTCAAATTTTAGTAACCTGATATTGCAACACTGATATCATCCTCAATGAGGGAACTGTAATATTGATAGATTAAGAAACTCGTTCCAAAACAAATAGCTTATAAGTGATTGAGATATAATTTAGATCTAGCTATCTGGCTCCAGAGTCCACAAGTACAACCATTATGTTCCATTGCCTCTGGAAACTCTGTGGGACAACCTCCAAAAGAATCATGAAATGGTATAGACTTGGTGGCCCACTTGGAGTTTAGGAGAATGGCAACAGCTACAATGGAGGTGGAAAAAAGGTCTCTGAGACTCACTTGACAAAGAAGGCTGGAAAAGCTTTTTGATGAATAAAGATCTATGTGGAGATAAAGTGTGTGTGTGTGTGTGTGTGTGTGTGTGTGTAAAGCTGTAAAGACTATTCACCTCTGCCAGGGTATTTTAGCAATGCCACTAACTCTTCTGTCTAATATGTACTCTAGATACTTTGAAGAATAGGGTACACACTTCTCTAGGGAGGCAGGGTGATGATGGCTGAATTTCCATGTTACATGCAAAAGGGTTTCACTGAGACAGGGATATATTTACAGTTTGGTCTATCTTGCTTGTTTCTGAAACTTTATAGGCATGATCTACAAGAAAAGAAATCAGTGCAATTATAGTTTGATGTAGTTATGAAATACGTGGTTGATGAGATCAATAAGAAAGTGGGAGAAATAGCAGAGTTCCATATAAAAGAAAAAATGGAGATCCACTTGTTCAGGAGTTGTCATCACCCCTTCTGCAACTGTGCGTTCCATATTCTCTGTCATTATGACTGGGCAGGGAGTCTACCTATCTTAGTACTCAGAAACAAGGCCAGCTTCCTTATGCCTAATGCCTGCCTTCTCAGGTCTTCCTGCTTTCTCTGGTTAATCATCTGTGGAAAGAGGAGATCAGGCCTCAGAAGACTTGCATCTCCGTAAGGCCCCATTGTTGTGATAAGGAAGATCAAAATCATGACTACCTCATAACAATGTATAAAAGAAAAATAAACTCAGCTATTTATTTTTTTAAAACAGGGAAAAGAGATAGATTGCTAACTAAATAAGTGTTACCAGAATTCAAATAGGTGATAATTGCAAAAGGAAGCTAAATGGTCTTTTATTTTGCATGGAAGAGTGGTAAAGTCTTTGGCAGTTAAGAATACTGGAGAGCTTAACCCTTTGCCTTCCAGTACGAAAAAGAATCTTTGGGATTCTAAAAAACCTGACCCAAAGTAACACTAACTATTCACTTATGATTGAATTGGGTTAGCCATTTAATTTTCCAAATGTGTTTTATGTGCAGAAATGACCTTCACTCATACCTCAGGAACTACTCAGAACAGAAAGCAATAATTGCATTAGTTAAAAACATCTGCTTTGATACCATGAGTGAGTGCTGACAGTGGATACCTGCCTTTATGGTGTCTGAAACCTATATCTCACAGCAAATACATTACTGAGATTATTTATCTTCAGTACAATTCAACAGACCTTTTTTGGACCCAAGGTAGATAAAAACATAACATTATTTTAGTCCTTGATCTGGATAGAAAGAAAGTCCATTGTCCTTGCTGCTCTCCCATGCTTACTATGTAGAGGAGGGGATACATATACAAGTAATTTGGTGAAGGCATAATGAGAACTGTATCATAGACACATATTGAGCACTGTATTATAGAACACTGGGAGCATAACAGAAAACTACAAAATTTAATAAAATTTGTAATTATGGAGCTGTAATATAGGCTCAGAGAAGAATCTTGAGATATATCTGGCCCACGACAAGTGGCATTGGATCCATATCTTATCTGAAAGCTGAACTGCAATAGTTTCTAGAACTCAATATTAGCCAGTGCTTTTGAATACTTACTGTGTGTCAGGCTATGTTCTAGTGGCTCAGATAGGCTATTCCATTGAATCCTCATACTTTATACTTAGAAACTGTTATTAGACCCCATTTTCAATTAAATAACTTTCTTATAGAGACTGGGTCACTTTCCGAGTTCCATATATTAGTAATGATGAAGCTGGAGTTAGAAAACTGCTCTGAATTACTCTAAAGGAAACAAATGAAATTAAATTGTTTGGGTCAGATTTTTAAAGTTTTTGCAGCGTTGGTACCAGGGATGGTTTCATGCTGGAAATGGCAGTGAGAAGCATTAGCTAGAAGTGAGATACTGGTTTTATCACTACTTTTTTTGTACATTATTCCTTAGAGAATATTGGAATTCTTAAAGAAGTACGGTCTATAACAAGCAATATGGAGCTTGTAACATCAGGAAAGTCCTGTAATGAATAAAATATAGATCTTCTAATTTGTTTAAAATAAATAAAAGTCATTTAAAAATGTAATTCTGAAAATGAAGACATGGAAAGATGTTTAAAATAAGTATGGCAGTATGAGATTTGGACTGACCAAATACTACTATTTATAGAATGGTGATGTAGTTGAAAACTGCTATATGAGGTTGTGGTGTAGGCTTCTCACTGGCTCAAGCAGACGTTATGAGACAAGGTAGTTGCTCAACCTTCTGGCATAAATGTATTATCTGGTCTGCTTATCTACTGTAAATTAAATTTGGGGTTTAACTTTGCTGTTCTTATTTCTGTCATTTTGTCTCTTTCTCTCTCTGTCAATGGATGTAAGGTCCTAGAGCTGTGACACTGGAAATTATACTTTATTCAGCTTTGGTCTTTTGCCACTTCATGTGTATCTTCCACTGAGAGGAAGAACATTCTGTAGCTGAAGCTCAGCTGTGAAATGGGATTAATAGTACCTACCTATCTACTCATAGTATTGTTAAGACTTTTCAGTGAGATACAGTGGATATGAAATCTCTTTAGCTAAAAATGTGTTTAGAATGGAACTAGAAGCATTGCTTATACCAATTTATATTTATATATCGTTTTCATAGATTTATCATGTTTTATTCTCACAATAACAAGAAAATAAAAAATAAGAAAAGAGTACTGAACCTATTTTTCAGGTAAAGAAACTGAGGCACAGAGTGATTATGTAATTTTTTGGCAAGTATAGAGTAAGTTGGCAGAATGAGAACTGGGCCACAGCTCTCCTGACTTGCTGCTAGAGACTTTTTCCTCTAAAACGACATACTACTATATTGCTTTGAATCACAGGATAATGTTGAATGAGGAAATTGAGAATTTTTGAAAGTAGCTTTTCAAATTGCTTGAAAAATAATAAAAAAAGTATTTTGCCCTCCATTTAAAGCAGGTTTTTTGAGACATTTATTGGGGGAAACAGGGCCATTCAGGAGGTAATTCCTTTTGGTATTTGATTTTATTTTTTGGTGGGCATTTGCATGTTTTTTCTCTGCGGTAGGAAAATATTACTATTGTTAGTGAGTGTTGCAAATGTGAAAACAGGCGCTCAAATGAAAATCGTATGGGGCACTTAGCATTCTGAAAAATATTTGAGTCATTATGTTGCAGTTCTAAAATTGAATCAATGCTATATTTAATAAGGCACAACAGGCGATGAATTATTGCACATTAATTCATACCCAGTGTGTTGCTAGGCACATGGCTAAAAGCTGAGTGCAGTCAATGCAACTAACCATGAATACACCATAATTCACACAGCAGAGGGTCCCACTGTAATTATAAAATGTTATTATAAAGAGTTATTTAAAAAATATTTAGATATGTTAAGTTTTATACCTACATGATTCATGATATATATAGCATTCTCATAAGTTTAGCAGCTCCCTTCCCTTTTCTTAATACCATAATTCTAAGATTTACCTGTTAAATTCTAGATTTTTCTTATCAGTAGACCCCCTAAGGCTAGGTATATTATTCTGTGGTTTTCAATTTTTATTGGGAAGACACAGAACTTTCCCTTAGCAGGAAGAGTCATGCCAAGCTGTGTGGAGCAAAATTTTAAGTAAGGGGATAAAAAGAGCTAGAAATTCTGCTGCAATTTCAATGGCAAGAAAATGATAATCTGGCTGGAGGGCACAGCTGGACTTTCCTAGGTGGATGCTATTGGGAGTTGAGGAGTAGGAAAACAGAAGGAAACCTTGATATGGGTTCCAGATATTATCACAAGGAGGATGGGTGAGAACAATTCAAGGAGTGTTTGCTCTGGTGGCTTTTATGTTTAACTTCACAAACTAGAGTATGTGGTGGGAAGATTGCATTGAATTTCAGTACTGTTGATGAACAACTTTCAGGAAATTTGAAGTCATTATGCAAATATTTATACAGCACTTCCTCAGGTACTATCTGGGCATCATTTCCATTGACCCAGACGTGTGAAGAAGGCTGGAGAAATTCTACAGTAGAGAGCTCTGAGTCCTTATCCTCATGCCTAAATGTGTTGCAAAATATATGATGCTCTAATAGATGCAGTAAAGCTTAATTTTTACATATTACTTTAAAATATAGTATTTATGAAAGGAGACTTGGTTGATTGGTTCTTGGAGGATTTTTATACTCTGTTGATACTTGTGTTGCTGACTTTGTTAATATGGGTAAAAGGAGAAAAATTGACATTTTCTTGGCAATCATTGGTCAAATAAGATTTCTTTTAATTATCATATAGAAAAAAGTCCTAACCTGTATTTTTTTTATGAAAATCTATTTTCTCTTGTCCTACCCCATTAAATTGTGATTTTACAACCATCTATATTATTAAAATATATTGTAAACTTTACCAAGCAAGGTATTAACATAATAGCTAGATTTAAATACTATTAAAAGACAAACAAGGAAGCATGTAGCTGAAATTAATGAACTGAGTTTAATTTACATTTCTATTACCAAGACTAATTTAAGAGCTTCCACCTTGATTAGAATCCTTAGTAAATAAAAATATGCTCAATTTTTATGGGAGTGTTTGAATTACTCAACTATTAGAGGAAATTATACTTGACCAAGACATTCATCTATTCAGATTAAGGGTGGAAAATTGAACTTCCTTAAACAATAAGCCTAAAAAACAAATTAAAGAGCTATGTTGTCTTGGTCATTCGTTTCCTAGTTTGTGATTTTTAGTTGCAGATATTTATAATAAAACCTGTTAAAGCTAGTTAAGTTCCCTTTATAACCTACAAATGAAAACACTGTGTTATGAGTTACTTCTGTTCTACCTCTAATGCAGTGGCTTTCAAAGTTCTGTGGAGCAACATCAGAATCATCATCATCTGCAAGGCTTTTTAACACACAGATTGCTGATCACCTCCAGAGTTTCTGATTCGGTGGGTCTGGGAAGGGCTTGGGAATTTTCATTTTCATGTGATGTTTCCATATGATGTTGCTGTTGCAGGTCCAGAAATACCTTTTAAGAACAACTGTTTTTTAAAAAAAATTACAGTTACTGTTTTCTTTGATGCTGTTAGCATGCAAGTTGGTATATGTAGAGCCTGGCAGAGACAAACCGAGTTTGTGATTTATTTACTTGATGACTAATAAGGCAAGTTAATATGTCTAGATTGAAAGAAGAACATTCAACATGGGATCCCTTCCAAGTTTCTGCCCCTTATGGGAATTAATAGGTCGAAGGCTTTCAATCACAGTACATATGTGAGAAGTTCCTGGTTTATGAATGGCTTGTTTTTGAAAGTTTGTTGTTTCTTTTTGAATGTTCTACAGATGGCAAAAACTAACAAAAGATAAAGATCACATTAAATCTATATGTGGCAGCACTGCAATACTACTCAAAGTCTTATTTTCCTCTCCTTCTAAGGGAATATGTGTCTCAAGTTAATAAAAATTAAAATTTAGAAAATATTTAAAATGTCCATGTATTTCTCATTTAGTCCTATTATAATGAGAAAGATCCTTCTTAGAATAACCTTAAAGATACGTTCTGCCAGAAGTTATGTACTTTATATATGATAGAGCGAGAATTGGGATTCTGGTTCTTTAACTCTAAATTCTGGGCACCCCCTGCTTGTCCTGATACTTCTAAATGCCATCTATGACTTTGAGACTCTGGGGAGATAAGTATGCCTGGAAGTCTGAATCTTGAAACCTGCATCTGGTTTTTGACCTTTCTTACCTGAATTTCCTAGTTTAACATCTGTTGATCTGTACCTAGAATTCCTACTTGTTCCTCTACACCTAATCCTTGACACTGTTCTATTTTAACTGTTATTATTGGATTTGACCTGTAACTCACTGGGGTTAACTTTTGTTTGCCATTTCTCTGTGGTTATTCAGGTCCTGTTCTTACCCTGGAAGTGTTTAGGAGAAGCCACAGATTTCAGGTCATGACCTTCTTTGCCTTCTATTTTCTGAGTCAGAAAATGTCCTGAATAAATCTACTCTTGAGATTCATGATAACAATAAAATGATAAAGAAGATGGAATAAAATGTCTGTTTTTGAAAGGCACATTGTCTCATGCTTAATATCAAGAGTCTCTCCCAACTTTTATTCATAAAGTTGGCCATTGTGCTGGTCGACTAGTTAGATTTGGCATGCCTGATACAGTAAAGCAATATGTGAGTCCTCAGTCTTAATTCAGAGCACCAATACATAAGCATATGATTTATAGATTCTTTGAGTTTCCTAATTCTTAGTTAATCAAATATAGAACAACATCAGGTGCTGGGTGGGTATGAAATAAGTATGCCAATCTGATAAGTGCACATTCCTGGTGTTAAGAAGACTCAAGGTTAAAATCAAGGACACTTTTTTTTTCCTATATACCACTTGAATCATGTAAAGATGAGTTATCTTTGTTGTCTAAAATGCTAATTTTACAGATGCAATGGCAGAAGATGAGTAAAGTACCCAGAAGCCTCAATTAATACAAATATAGGTATATACTATTAAAATGAAGAAGAATATGTAGCATGTCTGTCTGACTAAAGAAATGCCAATGATGAAGGCTGAGCAGTGCCACAAGAAACAAGGGGACTGAGGTCGCCTTCAGGCCCATGGAGAGTTAATATTAGCTCTCTTCAGACATGAAAAATAATAATTAAACACTGCTTGTCAATTAATGCCAACCTAAAGAAAGGCCCTACACTTAGATTAAGTAAGGAGCAGGGATTGCTTGAGAACAGCAAGAAAGGAGGAGGGGAAAGGGTATAAAATAATGGAAGAGATAAGGTGAAAAAGGAGAATAATTAAACACACATGTACTTTCACAGAGTTGGGGCACTCATATTTCTAATTAGAATTTCAATGCAGGAGCCCAATTTAACCTTAGGGAGTCTTTATATTCATGTCACTGTTGTACACAGCAATCAATCCAACTCTGGCATCTTACTTGCAAGTTGAATTTTCATATTACATTAGTGGAGTCCCAGTTTCTTTGTATCTTTAATGGATATTTTCTTTTTTAGAGCTTTAGTGTGTGTTTTGTCTTCTAGAAAATTCTGTGCTGAGAGGAACAATAGCTATTTAGATACTGGAATTCAAAAGAATCGGTGGCTTCTTGACATTAACCCATTTCTTTCTTGACAAATGCATTCATGGTACTTTTGGAATCATCCTCTGTCATGTCTGCTAGAGTGAATTTAGAGGAATAATCAGTTGTATGTTCATCAAAACAGCCTGGTGCACTAAGCAATGGATGGTAAATAAAAGAACACAGAATTCTGTCTCCTGTGACTAGTCAGTTATTTACAAGCTGCCTAGTTGTTCAGTTCCTCCCAAATGTCTAAAATGGAATTTTGACTTTGTCCTTCCCTTCTATTGTCCTCTGCAGATTCACGTTTAATTAGCAATTTCTAATTCTGGAACATATTATTGAACCACGGCCTATCGCTCTCTGTAACTAAAAGGTCAGTAGTTCTATTCCTCCAGCAGCGTCAATTAACACAAAGGGCTGAGATCGCCTTCAGGCCCATGGAGAGTTAATAGCAATGGCAAACGAGGAACTGAAATCAGAGAGGTTAAATTCTTTGCCACAGGTAGATTGCTCAGTACAAAGTGCTTTTAACTCCTGCCATGTATTGTAGAAATCAGCACAACATTAACTCCTCTTAAGCAGGAATTTATGATATACATATTGTTTTTTTAGATAAGCCCCAATATTACACTTCTATAGTGGGTCAGATCTAAGTCTTATACAGACAATCTGTCTAAGGCAATATTAGTAAAGGGGTTATTTTTCCAAACCCCTAGTTCTCCAAAGTTTTGGTTTTCATTTGAGTTTGCAGAAACTAAATGTCTGCTGACCTTTCCATCTCAGTGTATGCATGGTTTTGTTAGGCTAGCACTCTGGGGCCAGAATTAAAAAGAAATATAGACCCTTAGTGAGCCATTCAGCTCAGCAATGGTGATCCACAGATCATCCATCTTGTGCACATGGTATCTTGTGCACATGGATACTAACCATAGATCTAGAACAATTGATTGTGAATCAATTGTGTATCTTGTGCACATGGATACTAACCATAGATCTAGAACAATTGATTGTGAATCAGTTTAACTGGAAGGAACTGATGGAAGTGTGGCATTGAACTTGAGACAGCTTCAATTTCTCAGTCTGGATGAAACAATGAATATTGCTGGGAACATGCACTGGGCTAATGTTGGACCACATTCTGGTGGGATTTGTGAAACTGAAACAAACAAGAAACCCTTCACCTGAGATGTGAAATTCCCAATGCTAACAACTCTTCCTAAAACTCTTTTTGTTATAGTTTAATTGGCTCAAGGTGTTATGTTATCTGATAAGAAAACTTGTTAGAAAGAATCTTATGCATTATGTGGATTCAAATATTTTGCTCACTCAGTGTAAGAATTAAAATTTGTGGATCCTGTTCACACATTGCCAAATGGAGAGGTGCAGGATTCCAAGGGAACAGCAGCTAAATGTTTTGATGGGCTGGTACTCAGGTCAGAGGGTGCTGGGGGAGCAGCTGAAGAAGTTTCTCAACCTTAAGGATGCTGAGACGGTGTTTGAGGGTGATTCTGAAAGGGCAGTTACAGTGGGAAAAATTGGCCAAAGATAATATCTTTACTTCATGGATTTTTTGGTGGATACAGAGGGTGGAGGTGATTAAGCTGTTTAGTTTTGCAGTTTGCTCTTTGGGACAGCCCTTTTTTAAATCTTAACCCAGTATTCACTTTTTTAAAGGTAGAATATGGATTTATTGAAAATTTTTAAAGGTTTTGTGTGCTTTTGTATTTTTTTCTCACAATTATCTTTTTTTTTTTTTTAAGATTTATTTATTTATTTATATAAGCACTGGGTACAGTCAGAAGCATGGAGGGTGAGAGAATTCACCAGAGCCAGAGCGGGGAGCAGAGCAGGCAGAAGGACTGAAGTACACTGCTGAGGGGAGCAGCGGGCGGCAGGAGAGGTCTGCGCGCCATGTGGGACCCTTGCCCGGTGCCCGGGGATCGAACCAGTGCTGCAAAGGCTGTGGGCAGCTTCACAGCCCAGCGCTCAACCGCTGAGCCACCGGGGAGGCCCACTCTCACAATTATCTTGTTGGGCTCCATCCTTCACTATTTTCAGGGGAAGTTCTAAAGAGAATTGTTTGTAGTTAGGTAGAAACCAGATTAAAGAAGCCACAGGTATAATGCCAAGATACCTTAGCTTATTTTTCTTCTTACTTGCTTTTTTTCCTGCCCCCTCTCCCTAAAGCCTGATTATTTACATTGACTTGAAATGTGTTGCTTACGTGATTTCAACCTTATCTTGAATGGCACTTTTCTCTGTGGATTTACTTCCTTTTGCGCTGATAGGATCTTTGGATCTGGTATAATATCTACTCTTCAAAGACAGATTAAGAGGCAGGGCAAAACAAGCAACTCCACATGATTTCTGCATTTAGATGGAAATGTCTTTATATTATCTGTTGAGTGTGTATGTATACATATGTACACATATACCATAACTAAAAAAATGTCCCGGGGGAGTAACTGTGCATGTGTATAGTTGTATGTGTGTAAGTATGCATGTGTGTGAGCACATATGTGATAAATTCATTAAACTATATGGGAAAATATCTTGGATGATTTGATTTCAGTACATAATGGGAACCACTTAGTCCCAATTGTGCTTTAGTATATAGTACCTGCCAACAGTATAAAGAATAAATTAGAAAGAAATAAGTTATGAAGTGGATATAAGAATTTAGTCTGAAGGAAATGAAGCCTTGAAAAATGGTATGTCAGCTAAAATTCTTTCAGACAAATTGAAAGAGGAGGACAGTGGAATAGTAGTCAGCTATTAAAAAAAGATGATGAACTCTTCCTATCTGCAACAACATGAATGGAACTAGAGGGGATAATGCTAGGTGAAATAAGTCAGAAGGAGAAAGACAAATAGCAGATAGTCTCACTTATTTGTGGAATATAGAGAAACAAAACAAAGGGTCCGAGAGAACTAAGCCAGTAACAAACCCTAGAAGTCTGATTGTTGAACTGAGGCTACCAGAGGGAGAGGAGTTGGGAGGGAGAACAAAGTATGTGTGGGACTGACCCAATGGTGGAGGATTAACTGTGCTTTGTTGGTGGGTGTGGTGAGGTAACATACTTCTGAAAAGGTGTAATCCTATATCTCTGAATCTATACAGTGTTCTAAATCAACATTACCCCAATTAAAAAAATTAAGGAGGGGCCTCCCCGGTGGCGCAGCGGTTGAGCACTGGGTTGGGAAGCTGCCCGCGGCCTCTGCGGCGCCGGTTCGATACCCGGCTGCTCCCCGGCCACCGGAGAGGGTCCCACATGGCGCGCAGACCTCTCCTGCCGCCCGCTGCTCCCCTCAGCAGTGTACCTCGGTCCTTCTGCCTGCTCTGCTCCCTGCTCTGGCTCTGGTGAATTCTCTCACCCTCCCGCGCTTCTGACTGTACCCAGTGCTTGTATAAACAAAACAAACAAACAAATAAAACATGCCTCTATTTTAAAAAAAAAAAAAAAATTAAGGAAAAGGAGCTATGAAAAATAACTGATACTTTACACCAGAACAGTAATACTAGATCCCAATGACATTAACTGAAATAAGAAAAGAGGAAAGAAATGTTTCAGGGATTGAAAAACTTGAATGCCTATTCAATTGTGAAAAGATGGAGCTTGTATGAATAGATAGTGCCCCTTGTCCAATTCCACTCTAAGTAAGAAATCATAATGAAGAAATACCTCCTAACAAAGAATGCTCCCTTCTCCCCAGGGAACGGACTTTACTGGCTCCCAAAATCTGAGGGGAAGTTAAGCAGGTCACTCACTGTATGCACCACACTCTAGAGTCTGTGGGAACTCTAGCCCTGACTGCATGAGGGAGTGTAGTAGACGGGGAGTCTTCCTTCCAATAACCAGGAAGCCTATTGACAAATTAATTGCTCAAGAGGATCTGTGGAAACAGAATGCTTCTATTTAGGACACCCCAAACTTTGGGCAGGTAGTCTAAGAATGAGTCAGAGTTTGGCAAAGGAAACTAGGGGACCTAGCAATGATCAGAGAAGAACAGCATCAAGAATATTAACTCCCAACAAGATATAGGACTGCTGGTAGAGACAGAAAACAACTTGAACAAAAATTAATAAGAAAACTATAAGTTCAAATACAGTATTAAATCCCTCAAATTCTTGGGACTGAAAAACTCATAATTTTTGCATTGAAAAACCCATAATACATGAATTGAAGAAGACAGTCTCCATTGAATTCTGAATGTGAATGTTAGGGTTTGGGCATGGTGTTGTGGAGTAGGGAAAGAAGAAACTGTAAGTATTTAATAAAATGACTTAATCTAACCATCAGGGGGCCCATTTTATTTATATAATTCTGATATTTTGTTCATTAATTTTATTGCATTTAATTTTTATTAAAAATATTTCATTAAAGAATCATCTCTTTGATTACCAAGATTTTTTGGTCCTTCTTTAAATTTGGCCCCTAACACTTGCCTTATCCCAACAAGTCTTGACCTGTCAGCAAAGATAAGAAAATGATATATGAGAAAACAGCAGTTACAAAGCCAAGTAAGAAGAAAGTTTTAAGAAGGCCATCAAGCAGAGGCAGTGAAGGGTAAGTGTAGGAAGAGGTCATCGAGTCTGGTCCTGTGTAAGCTTTGGTGACATTTACAGTAATGTAGTAGATTTAAAGCCTCAGTGAGAGGTTAGGAAGTTGAGGCCTTAGAAATACACAACAGTTAAGCAAGGTTTTGCCTTTATAAATGAGAAAGTCAATTGTTACAATTCTGGTAAGCTTTTGTCCTTGAGGATAACATCGTGAAAATTTCCTATCAAGAGAAATCACTTGGAGTTAGAGCGTCCATCCCCCAAAGCAAATAGCTCCTTCTCATCTTTGGCTATTGATAGCTCTAAAATGGAAATGGTCTCTAAAAGGAATTTTCTAGGAAGCCCATGTCTCCTTAGATGTATCATAGCCAAGAAAACAACAGTCTTTCAAAAACCATTGTTAGCTCACTTTCCCGTAGGTAGCCATGAACGTGGAAAATGTGTTCTTCTTTCTCGTAACTCCTTCATTACACACACCTACTTCTGAAGGAATAAAAATAGGGGACTTAAGGCCCTCTTCAGACCAGACTCCATTTAGGACCTGCTCTTCCTGTATACACTTTGAGAAGGGTTGCCAAGGAAACCCGAAACAAAGAAGACTTCATGCACTCAGAGCAGGAAAATGCATCAGCACCTCAAATCTTTATACATTACCACAGATTGACAGTCTCCTTCCTTTCTTTAACTGGAGTTTTAAAGAGCAGACTTTAAAGCACTTCACATTTTTTTAAAGAAAATCTAGGATACAGTTGATAGAGTTTTTCCTCTTATCTTCTGGCTACTTTTCAAGTGTTTTTGCCATTATTTCACAGTTTATGTATTCAAAAGTAAACATTGTAATAATAGCAACTCTTTATTTGAAAAAAAAAATTGAAAGGCTCAAATAAAGAAAATGTAGTTTTCGTTCCATATTGATTTCTGTAGTACTACTTTTAAGAAATATTGCTATGATTTATACATTAATTTTAGAACTTCTAAGCCTACTGTGACTGTCAGTGGAGCAGATCTGTTGCTTTTTGTCAGAGTATATAACCAAATAACCTGCTAACACTTCGAAATGTTTTGTGTACAAATTGACTGATTTAATTATCAGGAGTTAATTGTCATAACTGAGTAAAGGACATTTACAACATTGCAAATTTATGTTTTTGATGATAGTCCATTAAATTGTCTTTTCTTAGAATTGGAAGAATCACTTTCTTAGAATTGGAAGAATGCAATGTATTAAACAAGAGTCTTTGGAGGGCAATAAAACCCTGACGCTTGACTAGACACATGGGCAGTGCATGACTAGATAAAAATCAAAGGTTTTTTTTTTTCATGTAAAAAAAGGGGATAGACTTTATAAGCAGAGGGTGATTGGGTGGCAATGACCTGATAACAATTTAAGAATGAGGGTATACTGAGTAGGTGTGTCTATTTGGGGTCTGGAAGGAATGGTCACTGAAACAGTATCTGAATCTGTGTGTGTGTGTGTCTCTTTTCCCAAAAAAACATGTTTAACTTTCCCTTTGATCATCTTATTCTGAAGGGCACTATTTTCTTGACTGTCTCTTGCCCTAAGGTATTAATTTTGAGAAACCTCACAGCCTCCTGGGAAGAGATGAATGAGATGTTGTGAGAAGCAGAGGGACTGGATACCAGCCACCTGAGTCAGATGGAAGCAGCCCAGAGAGGTAGCGCTTCAGGAGGTGTGGCAGCTATCATGTGATAATCATATCCTTGGAGAATCACAGCTCCAGAGCAGTACCTCTTGCCTCATAATGCCCTAGGGTGTGATTATCTTATGATAACCATCTTAAAGATGTCTTTTTTTGCTCAATTAACACATATTTCCATGAAAATTAGCTATCAAGAGGAGTTACAAAATACAGATATTTAACATGACAGGTTAAAATAGTGCAGATGTCTTCATCCAATTATTGCAATTTGCACTGTGGACAAGGAAAACTGGTTGGATGAGTGATTCAACTTGCTAACATTTATAGGTTTTGTAATTGTATGTGATTACCAGATTTCTCTATATTGGGAAAACTCTGTATTTTCACCATCATAGCTGTCTTTTTGAAAGGCAGACCCAGGCAGGTTTACATGAGTGTCTCCAGCTCCCATCAATTTGTTCTGTTTGGACCTGCCCTTTTTATAAAACTTCCTCAGGGATTCCACTATGTTTTCTCATTCATTCTGTGGCATGCAATGAGAAGGAGCCAGGTCATTTGTTGAGTATTTGCTGGCAGGGAATAAAACACATTTGTCATGGGCTGGCAATATTTCTTGGGAATAAATGGGGCAGCAAAATGAAGAAAAGTTTGTGCATTGTAGAAGCCAGTATTCGTCCCAATTCCAAATGATTTCTACCACAACAGGTAATTACTCTATGGACCATGAGTTCCTGATCTCAAAGTAAGTTAATTCATTCAGATAATCTCTTTCCAGCTTTAACAATCCATGCTTCTGAAATGAGTATGCTAAATGGCTAGAATTTTCCAAAACTATTTTTCTTGGGCAATGTTTCTTAACCATAGATGGGGACAGTTGATGTCTGGGGACACTGGAATCTACTGGAATCTAATGAATATAAGTTAGAAATGATGCTAAGTATGCTAAAATGCACAGAACAGCACCTTCCAACAGAGAATTCTTTAGCCCCAAATATCAAGTGCTGATATTGAGAAACCTTGGTCTAAGGCAAGTTTCTTAACGTCTCCAATCCTTAATTTCCTCATCTATAAAGTGGAGATGATAATACCAATATGATTTAGTTTCCATGAAAATCCATTGAAGCACTGCACATAAAATAAATATCTCTGCCTGGCATTAGTGTCAGCAATAATAACTATTGTTATAATTATTAATGCCAATAATATTCTAAGAATATATTTGTTATAAACTTGGAAGAAAAATTGTTCCAAGTCAACTTTGCAATGACTGAGAGACTTCCTGGACCTCTGAAATAATGCCTTAGAGTTGGTCTCATGTGGTTCCTGGACCTGCAACATCAGCATAACTTAAGAAAAATACAAATTCTCAAGCCCTAACTCAGATCTTTTGAAAAAGAAACTCTGATGGAAGGACCCAGGACACTGTGTTTTAACAGAACTTCCAGGTGATTCTGATACAATAAAGTTTGAGAACCAGTGCTCCAATATATACCCTAGGAATAATTTCTCATAGCAGGAACTAGGTCTCATCCTTTTAATTACTCCAAACACCTGGTTGAGTGCCTTGTATGTGGTAGATACTTGGTAACATGATTGAATGGGATGAAATGCTAATTCTTGAGCAAGACCTGAACCTACATTTTTGACAATTGTCCCCGCAGCTTGGCATTGACTGATGTTGTCAGATACAACTGAGTTACACCCACAAACCCTAATCTTTGTCTGTCTGCCTGAACCAGGTGTCAGGCAGCACGCCTGTGGGCTAGAGAGGCCACTTGTGCGTACAAGTTGAGACTTGCCAGCGCAGCTCAAGTGATCCTACACCTTAGTTGGGGCCAAACACAGGGAGATATTTCATTAGAAATAATTAAACTCAAATGCAACAAACCCAGGAGTTCAACACAACTGCAGCTGTGGATATCATCAAATCGTTCCTGTATTGTTTTTATGGGAGGAATTTTAGAACTCTTGGACCAGTGTTTTGGGGATGTTTATATGTATATTTGGATTAATGATATACATATCATTTTCTGAATTCCCTTTTTAGTATTAAAGATCAAATCACCCTGGAAATAGAAATCGCGTTGTAGAAATACAGAATCAAGAAGGAAATATGTTAGTTTGAACTTAAAGTCTTCTTCTGTTATAGTTGCATTAAATCTAGACGATGCACTCAGATAATTAATCATACTAAGACTTGTTAAAACCATAATAGTATGTGGGTCAACATGTCTGGTGATAAATAACAAATATGGAAAGTAAATAAGAAGGAGATAGCATATTTCTAAAAAGTATTTGTTACATAAAGTATATATTATATGTAAGTTGTAAAAAGCTGAATTATAAATGGGACACCAAAGGGACCATTACTTTTAAGCAGTGGGATATTACCAATATTATTGAAGCTCCCTGTAGGGTCACTCCTTCATTGCAAACCCTTGACTACTATCCACTCTTCACCCAGGTAACTAACCTGAATTGTGTTTTAAAAATAATTTTAACACATTTACTTTCACCCATAACTTAATTTTAAAGTTTGCTTGTTTTTGTATTAGCAATAATTATGCCCTTGATAAATATCATTAGCTATGATACTGCCACTGTTCAAAACTAAAGTTGTCTTGTTTTTGAACTTTGTTATAAATGATAAATTGTATGTAGTCTTCTGTGATTTACTTTTTTCATTCAGTGTTATTCATAGATGTGAATTCTTTGCTGAATTATTGTCTATTGTGACTCTATTGAAGTTAATGCAATCTCCTGTCAAGTTTGGAGCATATCTATGTGTTTACTTTTATATTTCTGGTGGAATGGTACCAATTGGAAGTCCTTTGAATGTGAATATATCCCAACCTCTTCATCTGGAAAATGAAATAGCTCAAACTTGGAGTACAAGGCACCTTCTAGTTCTTGCTTTATGATAATTTGTGATCTTTATGTCTATTTTATATGTTATATTATGAGTTCTTTGTGAGCAGAAACACTTATATTTCATTTGTATCTATGATTGCATTTTAACCCATATAGATTCATCAGTAGAAATGGTTGTAAGTAGCAGAAAACCAACTTAAATTAGATTCATCTTTTTTTTCTAGTAATGAAATTCTTTATTTCAGAGATATGTACATGCTTAAAATATCTTCATACACTATAGATTGACTATAGAATTATAGTACAATTATTTTTCCTGCAAAAACCTTATTATGACTATTAGTCTTTTTTTTCTTTTTTCTTTTTAGATTCATCTTTTTAAAGGAATGATATATTGGTTGATTTACCTGAAAACCTCAGGGGTGACCCCAAGGAACTTCAACTATCATCATAACACCTAGTCTCTAAGAAGAGAGTCTCTTTGTGGTTCCCACAGAATTTCTTGGATGCCTCCCCGCCCCAACTAGGCTATATTGGTTCATTTGCTCAATCCTATACAAATGGTTTTGGTTCCAGGTTAGGAAATTCTATACTCATGCCCAGATCACATATTCTACCTCTGGGGCTCGATCCAATCTGCCTCTATTAGGAGTGGTAATGAAGTAGTTCTCTCAAAGCAAAATTAGAGGGTCCAAAGAGAAGAAATATATTTGAAAATAATAAATGTTTATAGCATTAGGTGCTTGATAAATTCTAGTTAAATTAATATGAAATAGTAAACAGAAAAGTAAATGAAAAATTTATAGCTAAGAACTGATCAAAGATAATGGTATGGGACCAAATTTTGTTTATAAGATGATCTGAGAGGCACACTAAAATGAAAGGTCTCTTTCTGGTGATAAAAGGAGAAAAGGGAAGGGACAAAGACAAAATTTGTGGTTAGCTCAGCATAAATTCTGGGGCTGTGGGCAGAGATATTGAGGTTGTGAGATATTGAAGACATGTGGCCTGGGACAGCAGATAGGCATTGATAGGGTCTGGAGAAAGTTTAATAGGAAGCCCAGGTAATGGAATCAATGTGTCAGAAAGAGTTGACTATGTGGAGGGAAGGAGATAGTATTTGGGGGCTACAAATGCCAATTTGGAGCTGATATATCCAGTTTCGATTTCCTTGGGGAAAAGGATTTTTATCATTTTCAAGTTCCCCTTATTCTACAGATTCTGCTTTGGGGATGTGGGAACATTCTGATGTCAAAAAGAAGAGAAAATATAGGAAATATTTCCTTTTTAAAGAGTTAACATGCAGTGACTATACAAAGAGTTACATGTAAGCATAGCTCTCTAGATATTATCATCAGCATCATGATCAGGTAATAAGTCAGAGAGAGCATCTTTATATGCATATGCATAAACATAAACACGAGAGATGCTTCTAGAATTTAATTTTCATAGGTTCAGAGTGTACTTGAGACTAAGTCAAGTCTTGCATTCAGGGAGGGTATTTATGACTTCTCCACAGTGAGAAAAATTCATGAAAAGCATAGCAAGTTCAGGAAGAATATTTCTCTTCTCTTAAGGCTATAGGATTTCAGTTAAATGGGATTGTCCCCATGGGAAATAAGGTAAGAAATTAAGATAAAGATAAAGAGAATAGTGATGAACAACTGATGCCTGTAGGGCTGGGTGATTGCACATGTAATTTTGTCTACTTATCATGCCCTTACTTTGTCCCTGCCTGCTTTCTAGTCGTCCTTGGTCTTAGAGTCATTTCTCTTTCTTTTTCCCTCTTTCCCAAATGTCTTATCTACTCTAGTTTCTTCACCTATTATATCTGTACAAATAATTTCACATTGTCATCTTTAGATATATAATTTTATATACCAGTAGGATGTCCTCTAGCTATCTTAAGCACAGCATATCCACAGGCAAGCTGATCATAGTCACTGCATGAAACTTTCTTGTCCTGCCTTTCCTATTTTATTTAATTACATCAAAGTTTCATAGATTTTGAAACAGAGTCATCAGTAACCTTTTAAAATATCTAAGTATTTAATTTTTAGTCATAAACAAATGAGAGAATCTGTCTCTCTTTTCTGTTCTTACCACTGCTACTCTAATTGTTACAGGGCAACCCTGATTTGAAATGGGCTGCCTGACTGTGGGTCCTCACCCCTGTGCTTAAAGGGACTTATAAAAAGTCTCAACTGCAGGCACACATAAAAAGGTAAATAAAGGGGTTATTTGCAAAAGAAGGGAAAGTGAAAAAATGAATAACTCAGGGAGAAAGAGAGGGAGATAAATTGATGAATGCACCTTACCATTTCCACTGACCTGGAATCCCAATGGCATGCTGAGAGCCGGTGAAAAGCTGAGTCAAGCCAAGAGCCAAGAAGCCAACAGGTCCCCCAAGGCCCACATATCTTCTTTTATACCAAACCTGGCTGTTTAACTCCACCTTTAGGTCCCAGCAACCCTCCCTTCAGTGATGATGGGATTTATAGCTCCCAGTGTCTTGATGGCTTTGATCTGGACTGGGGGCGGAGTCCACCAAACCTGTGCGGAGTTTGCTCAGGACATGCTTTCCCCCAAATATAACTAGCTAAGTCTCTTAAATTTCCGATCTGCTTTCTGCAGAAGCTTTTCCTCACATCTGGTCTACAAAACCACCAATCTGTCTTAGGCCAGATTAATCCTCCAAAAGTGCAACTCTAATTTAATCTGGTCCCCAAGTTAAAAGCAAAATGAAAGCAAAATGCCATTGGTTTCCTACTACCTACATAATTTAGAGTAAACTCCTCTATGATATTCAGTGTTTTTCACAATAGGCTATAATTTATCCCTAGTTTTGACTTTTACTGCTTCTCTGTTTGTGTTCTCCACATTTTCTTTTAGCCATACCTTTGTTCTACACAGAATAATAGCAAACTCTTTTATCAGACTTAACTATGTTCATGGCAGTAATCTAAGCAATTTGTGTATGATAATTGAATTAATTATTGCAACTGTCCTATGAAAAAATGCATTATTATTTGCATATTTTAAAATAAGGAAATCAGGGTGAGGCAGTTTAAATGTCATTATGTAAGTCACATAGCTGATCGATAGTATACCTGAATTTGAATCCAGACAGAGCTCATGCTCTAGTTACCATGTTCTTTTGCTTCTCTTCTTGTCATTCCTAACCATGCCTCGGTGCCCATCAAAATCCTCACCATCCATCAGGGCTCATATAAGTGCTGCCTCTTCAACGATGCCTATTTTGGTCTTCACAAATAGTGGTGATTTTCCCCTGCTTTGAACAGCATAGCAATTTGTTTTCTACATTTCTCACACTGTCTATACCATGCATGGTAATTTAGTTTCTCTACTATTTTTATTCCTCAACTAAATAAATAAGACCCTGTTCTTGCTCTCAAGAAGGTCATAGTCCTGTGTCTTGAAGCATCTAGCAAAGAGGTTTCCAATATTTAATTAATGCTTATTAGAATTTATTAATGTTATTGGGATTAATGAAATACTCACTCCGAGCCAGAAACCAAGTGAGATAAACTAACAGGTTTGATGCACCTTAAAAATTAAAAAAAGAATTGTGATATAATTGCCACTTGTTTGAAGAACAGCCTTTTAACATTACTTTATATTGAACTTCTATGTATGTTTTGATTTCTAATTCCTTTCTAGAATTATTTAGCATTCAGACTTATGGATAAAATAATAAGGAGGATTTACTGTGGTTTTTGCTAAACCTTGATAAACTTTATGTCTTCACATGTATTTAAAATCAAGTCAAGCATCCTTCTGGGAGAAGTTCTCAGTTGGATTAAGCATTTGATTTGTTCTTTGCTTCAAAGTATTCTATTTGTTTTCTTTATAATGCTTGTTCATATTGTCTAGTCCCTTGAAACACAATTTTCAGATTACAGGGACTAAGTGCAACAATATTTGTGCTTGTTTGGGCGTAATATTTCATAAAAAATGTTTATAAATTAATTTTCTACTTCACATATCACCTTAATGTAATGATTTACAAACCCATTGACAATTTGATCCCGGGCCTCAAGTCTTCAGGTTCACTTAAGCCCTCAGTCTAGGGCAAAGACAGAAAATTGCAGAGAACCAGCAATCAGAATTTTTCAGAAGAGGATGCCTAATTTCCCCAAAAGTTAAGCCTGTATTTTGTGAAATTTGTTCCAATCAGATCTTCATCCTGTCTACCCTTGTCTCATTTACATCTCTTTTATTACAAAAAATAATAGTCAGCTGTGAATTTTCTTCCTGGAACTCTTTCCCCAGGTCACTAGAATGTATATCTACCTTTTGTTACACCATTTACAATGAAAATGAGAAATGTGTTGCCAGAATCAGCAAGATCATCTGTTCAATCCTATGTTCCACTTTATGTTATCCAGAAGTTAGCCTTAAATGCACAGTAAGCAGAGAATACAATCATAAAGATATTATGCAGTTGTGCTAGTAAGATTAAGATTAACGAGTTGAAGTTGAAAGTTCTGCATTTATAAATAAACTAAGAAGCAATCAGATGACATCTACTTGAAATTAGCCACTGGAAGTCCTGAATATCTATTAGAATTATAGTCTTTTATCATTGGATTTTAGTTTTTTATTTTTTTGTTATTGCATATTATTGCATTGTTTGTGAACTATGGCTAATGATTAATGTAAATAGTCATTATAGAGGATGGTCCCTTTCCTAGAAGTTGTGTTATGGACCCGCAAGTTTAAAAATAGAATATTATCTCATAGTTTATTAGCCTCAGAACTTTTGTCTGAAATTTCTCCAATCTCTGTTATTGACCAGACAAGATAAAGATACTTTTAGAAGCTCAAGACCTATAAGAGATGGAATTGAAGGGTAAGTTTATGGCCAGAAATATTTCTTTGTTGTATAATTCACATTTCTGAAAAAGTCCTTTACAAAGGAATCCATAGACTGCAGTGAGATAGCCACATAATTCTGAATAAAGGCTCCTTTTGCCTGCTATGTCAGTAATATCAAATTAAGTCTCCAATACCATAAAGGTAACTGATGTCATACCCAGTTCAGAATGTCATTTGGTTGATGGTCGGTATGTCATTACAATATTTGAACTTCCCAGTACCCCAGAATGAAGTCTCAGTTTTGTTACTAATTTAACTTTACTACTTAATTTTGTATAGGCTTAATATATTACATGCAGAATAATAATAATATTGATGCCTATCTTTCGTAAAGAAGTATTTGTTTGAGAAAATGAAATAAAAAGATGATGAGTCTTAAAAAAATAAGCTATAGAGTTCAAAATATTATCTAAATACTTTAATCCTAAATACTAATGCTTCCTGGGAAGAATGATTCCATTTAATTCAAGTCAATTTAGCACATACTTACTGAGTGTCAGGTAGTGAATTGAGTAGGTTCTTTAATACTGAACAAGTTAGATGTCATCTCTGCCATCAGAGAAAGCATACATTTATAAGGAATAGAAGAGAAGTACAAGGGATTTTTTATTGATGTATATAATTCAATTAAATATCCATTTACCTCCGAATCCATTGAGAGTGGAGAGAGTGTTAGTCATTATAGCAAATGACAAAGTTTAGTACATGGTATGTTCTTTTTCAGTGTTTGCCAAATGAAAGAATGAATAAATGTCAATTAATTACCCAGGGGCATATTGAGCCTCAATCATCATATTTGTAAAGGCAGACATTATCATATCTTTGTGAAATGAGACACTCTTTATAGAAAAAAATCACAATAGTTATTATTTATTGAATGTTCATCCAATGCCAGATATTGTGCTTATAGCATACATATAATCTCATTTAATCCTCTTGATAATCTTGAAAAACAGATTATTATTATTATTTTTATAGATGATGAGGTTTAATGAAGTCTAAACTTGTCTAAGATCCCATTCCTAATAAATGAAATATTTAGGATTTAAATCAAATGTCTAAGTCCAAAGCCCATTCTCTTGAATGCTGTGCAAAAGAGTGACTAAGACTCTTTTATAAAGGCCAATAACTTTGAAGAAATCATTTATTAAATTTTCAGAGTTTTACTTTTTTTTTTAAGAAAATTTTTTTAAATATTTATTTATTTATTTATACAAGCACTGGGTACAGTCAGAAGCGTGGGAGGGTGAGAGAATTCACCAGAGCCAGAGCAGGGAGCAGAGCAGGCAGAAGGACCGAAGTACACTGCTGAGTGGAGCAGTGGGCGGCAGGAGAGGTCTGCGCGCCATGTGGGACCCTCCTCTGGTGGCCGTGGAGCAGCCGGGGATCGAACCGGTGCTACAGAAGCTTCGGGCAGCTTGCAACCCAGCGCTCAACCACTGCACCACCAGGGAGACTCCAGAGTTTTACTTCTATAGTAGAAAAATCACCAAGAATAATGTTGTAAGTATTTTAGTCTGTGGTACAAAATAGTATGGGTGTTGACAGAGACTCTCAACCCATCTTGTCAGACAGGACAGGCTGTGGTCTCATTCCCACAATGCTGGACAGGGGTGTCAAATTAACTGGGGAGCAGAGTACTTGTGGGGATCGTGGGCCCAGGCACCTTTGTTGAAGAGCTAGGCTCATTATAGGCAGTTGGGTTTATGTAGAGACATGAGATCTCTAAATACAATCAGAAGTTGCCTTTTTAAAAGCCCCCTGCCAGATTAAGCCATACCTTTCTTCCTGCCATACCTCTTCAAGAAGTAGCTCTCTCTGCATTAATGCAGATTGTGGAGGTACTGCTAAGATCTAGAATTTCATGAGGGTCTGGTAGTAGGTGTGTTGATGGGAGTGCTAGTTGTAGGTCTGACTGTTTCTTTCCTAATGTACTTGGGTCTTTCACATCATTACAAGAAGCACAACAAAATACTGCAGGACTGTATGAGAAACTTGTAGTCACACCCAAAGTGTTATCCATAGGGAGGAAATCTGAGGCAATGAATAGCCAAATTATCAGCATTTTCTGTTTTCTCTCAGAATAGGATGCCTTCAATTGAGTTAATATAGTTTAATGAAAATTGCTCTTGACAAAGCAGGAGATTTTGGCTTCTAGGACTTTACCACTAACTGGTCAATATCCTTGAGTCATTGTATCTCTGTGGGGCTCAGTTTCTTCATCCATGACTTGTGGGAATTGAAATTGTATGATTTCTAATATCCTTTATGTTTATGCAAAAGATAAACAGTGTGTGGAAACAAACTTGGCTTAAAGTATTTGCAAGTGGCTTTGCCACTATATTAGCTGTGTAAATCTGGGAAATCACTATCTGAATGTACAATGCAATGCATACATGTAATATTGGAATATGAATCCTACTTTTCCCTACCCTGTAGGGTTGTTGTAATGATCAAATTGAAACAATATTTGTGAAAGTAGTTCATAAACTGTGAAGTGCTTTGAAAAATTAAGATGCTAGTAAAATTTGACATTTATTCTCCTAACCACATATCCATATTATTCGAGTAACTGGAATGTGATGTTAGGCAGTATTTGAGAAGCTGGGATTCAGCGATTCTCACTTCATCATATGTTCATTTTAAAAACAAGTCCACAGACATATTAAGGTGTCAAGCAACTCCCCTGACAAATAACAAAATACCACTCCTATGCACCATAAGGTACAATCTCCATGCAAAATCTGATGAAAAAGATTTAAAGAACTTCTAAGAGTTTAACGCTGCTATTTTATTTAGCTTTTTTCATGTATAAAATAATTCAAGGTTTATCTTCTCCTTGGAAATACTACAAGAATTTCCATTGTTTAAATATCATTATTTTAGAGGAAGGAGAGGTAAAACATTAAAAAGTTTGTATAGGATGACAGAATCAGTAAGAATTGCAGCTCAGCTCACATGAAATGGAAGCATATGGAGATGATCATTTATTATTCTTTCATTTGTTAGGCATATTTTAGATTTTATATTGGCTCAGCAATTGCTGCATTTACTCATTTTTATTAGAAATCTGTAGGCTATTATTCATGCATTAAGTATCCCAATTCTCCATAGGTTAATTTGGTACTTATATATACATATGTATGAGCATGTCTAAATAGCAAATTCTTGGCCATCTGCCACATATCTGCTACCTTCTCTTCCAAGAGGCTGTATCTTGTCTTGAAGAACACCCAGAGTGCAGTCATGCAGGTCAAGGTTAACAATGGATGTTAACAATTTGAGTGATCAATTATCAGTTTCCTTCTAGGTTCTGAGGGAGACAAGACAGTATGATGGCAAGAATCATGGTCTGGGGATGAGATTTGAGTATCTTTGGGCACCAGAATATGTCTGGGCCTCTATATAATGAGGATTTCTTTCTTCCAAGGGCCTGATTAGAAAGTGGGGTAAAAAAGAGAATGTTACGGCTGTGGTGGGAGTGAGATGGGTGATTGACAGAGTTTGAATCCTGGTTCCACCCACTTATTACAGCAGGAGCTTGTTATTAATCTCTTGAGGTTTCTATTCCCTGACCTCTAAAATGGATAAAGTTATGATAATTCCTACATAAAGTTATGAGTAGAAAGTAAACCAGTGGTGTAAAGCAATTGATTTTCCACAAATTGAAGCCATTATTGTTGTATGATCTTGAGCAAGTTATTTAACAGTTACCATCATCTGTGTAATGGGAGCAGTATTGGTACTTATATAAAATAGTTGTTTTGAGGATTAAATGAGTCAATACATATAAAGGATTTAAAACAACAACTGGTATATAGCAAATGAAATAGGTGACAGAGGAAGAAGGGAGAGATGGACAGCTTCAGGCAGGGAAGCATTTAGATGAAATTAATTAAGAAAATAATAGATTTTAATAAGCAAACAAAACAATGACTGGACATTCAACCCATAGGAAAGAGCACCAGCACAATAACCCAGTGAAAATGTGGGGGCCTCCCTGGTGGCGCAAGGGGTTAAGACACAGCACTATGAAGCTATCTGAAGCCATTGCAGCACAAGTTTGATCCCCAGCGAGCGAGTTGGCCAGGGAGGTGACCCACCTGGTGTGGTAGACCTCTTCTGTCTCCCCTGCTGCTCTCCTCAGCAGCGTATTTCAGTGGATCTGCCTGTTCTGCTCCCCACTCTGTCTTTAGTGAATCCTCTCTGGCCTGTACCCCAGTTCTTATATGCATGAATAAATAAATCTTTAAAAAAAAAAAAGAAGATGTGGAGTATGTTTGGTGACTTTTTTCATGTGGCAGGAATGTAGTATTTATGAGCCTATGCAGTGGGAGATGAAGTTAAAAACAGCTTAAGGCTAGGGTGAGGAAGATTTTGAGTGTCATGCTGTTTTGGTAGCTCATTTTATTTTATTTATTTATTTTTTTAAAAGAATTTATTTTTAATATTTATTTATTTATTTATTTATTTACTTATTTATTTATTTATACAAGCATTGGGTACAGTCAGAAGCGCGGGAGGCAGGCAGAAGGACCGAAGTACACTGCTGAAGGGAGCAGCGGGCAGCAGGAGAGGTCTGCGCGCCATGTGGGACCCTCCTCTGGTGGCTGGGGAGCAGCTGGGGATCGAAACTGTGCTGCAGAGACTGCGGGCAGCTTCGCAATCCAGTGCTCAACCACTACGCCACCGGGGAGACCCAGTAGCTCATTTTAAAGTTTCCCTGTTAAATAGTTTGTTGTCTGACCTCATCATAAGATGTTAGGCAACATCTTTTCAATGAAACATCCTCTGTCCTCTTCCATGATTCTTCCTTCCTCTGGGTACCCTTGGTGTGTTGTACATGACATATTTAGTTATATAGAATTCTATGGATTGTCATACAATATTTTAGCTTTTTAAAAATATTTATCTTTGCCCTCCATTATATTAATACTAAAGGTAATTTGGGAGCAAGAGCTAACACCAAGTCACATTTGTATAAATAGAACGTAGCAAGTACTTGACTCAGTGTTTACTATTGAGAAAGTAATTACTTCCCTGAAGCCAAAAGAGCTAGGGGTGAAGCAAATCCCTCTCAGTGAGACCTCTTTGTTAACTGAAGCCTGGGACTGCTTTGTAGCAATTTGATGGGACACTTTGAGTTAGATCATCAATATTTGATCATTAGGCAGTGAATAAACATATTTTAAATTGGCCAGTACATACTTGCTCTGTATTGGCCAGGACATACTTGCTCCTATTCTTAATTCAAAAAGTCTGTGCCTTCTTTATGAAATCAAATATTTGTTTCTCAAATACAAACATAAAGAAGATATTGAAAATATGCTCTACTGTCTCTACCCAGATAATCCCTGCTAGTATTTAAGAATAATAAAGGTTGTAGATAGACATGGTTGGAAACTTCAAAGTGATCAGAAAGGCACAAAATAAAAAGTGACAGCTTTTCTTAACCTTTCCCCCACTATAATCACTTCTTCCCAAATTAACTACTATTAATATTTTGTGATTTGTTGACTTACTTTAAGTGAAAATGTACCAAAAGTATAATTTGGTACAGAATTCCTATTTTAATAATGGAATTCCTATTTTAATAAAGGAATTCTGTATTTTAATAAAGCATTTTTATTTCTGAAATAACATGTTTTCAAAATTAAAGTGTGTACCTTCATTTTTTTTTTTTTGACTTTAGTTAGGATGACAAGTAAATCTGTCAATGGACATGAGTTATCTTAACCAACTATTGCCTGGATGTTATTACTTAGATTGACAAATAGTCTCAGGAAGAAATAAGTAGCTTCACTGGTTGTGTTGTAAATCTAGGCTATTCAGTGGGCACAATGTCACAGTGGGCCTCTTGCTAACCCATATTATTTGCTTAAACTGATTTTAAGAATAATATGTAGGATTTGAGTTAAATATGATTTTTATATATGCAAACAAGATGGAAGTACTGGGGACTTTTTCTTGAGCCAAATCAGAATGATTAAATTTGAGCAGGAGGATTTCTTGGGAGATGACTACAATGATTACTGTCTGGCTGAGGCAACAGAGAATTAGAGCCCAGGAAACTTGGTCAAACCTTCTCCCATGGAAAGATGTTTAGTCTCTAGTAAACAAGAAGGGCCAAATTAGACAGATGAGAGGAACCAAAAATTACCAAACCAAGGTGGGCTGTATTCTAGAAATTAAGACAGAAGCAAGGTAGGAAGACAGACGTATATATGAAAATCATTGAATCTGGAGGCCAAGCTTTTGTAGGAGTAGCTCTGAACTCCCTTCCTGGCCCTGCCCAATCCTAAGTAGCCTTATTCTAGCAGACTTGGGGTTTGACAAAGACTTTTCAGCTAAAGCTATGTTCCACCCTCCCTTCTATTTTATTCAATTAATCCTTAAGTACTGTGCTCTGTGTTGGGCCCAAAGAAAAATAATATCTAACCTTTTCCATTGAGAAGCTTGCAAAATTTAATTATTGATGGACAAAAGAAAATAAGTGGAATGTAAAAGAACTATACTTCAATAATGATGCATTACTTCATTAATTCATCCATACAAAGTCCTGGGGGAAGCGATGTGCCTATAATCTAGAGAGTAGACAGATACTAATATTATTACCCAAAGTGTGAAATTAGGTACTTACTACTGGGGAAAAATAGGGAAAAATAGGCAGCTGTGTAAACATATGTCAGAGGAGTAGGATTTAGGCTGATGTATCAAAATGGTTTCTTAGAGTAAGTGATATTGATAGTTCCTAATTTATGCAAATATTCAACATAGGCCCACATTTTGATAATTTATTGAGTAAATCAAAGTGCTATAAGGCAGTAGTGTGCACTATGGTAAATGCAGGTAAGTATACTTCAAAGGCATCTGGGAATTAATCCTGGAATAATGTTTTCTATTAATACAGCATTGTTTAAGTAATTTCATTAGGTGAAAACTTTTTATAATGATAGAGATAATTAAATATTGGAAAGCAGGTAATCTGTGTAATATCAAAGGCAAAAATTGTGCTGACTTCTAAAAAAACTTTGAAAACACCATTTAACAAATTTAAAAAAATTGAAATGAAAAGGCAATGAAGTATAGAAGACAACTACTTGAATTAGTACTTAGAGAAGTTCACATCAGCTTATAAACCTTATGTAGGCTTCTTCATCGAATTTGAAAAATGTGAATTTTATTATTGGAAATGATTTATAGTTATGCATTTTAATCTACTGAATTTACAAATGATGAAACAGGGAAAAAGATTTTTAACTGACATGTTTCTAGCAATAACAAGTCTAAAAATATGTTGTGAAAATTAATTGGTGAGTCATTTAAAAATATATCCCCTGACTTAGGTAAAATTTTTCATCTTTTAAAAGATGCAGAAAAATGTTTAAAGGCTGAGTGTAAATTATAGTTCTGCATTAAAAATAAGTTTTAAAGAAAATTTTCTTTTATTTAGCACGGAAAACTAAAAATACCTACTTTAACCATAATGCAGAATAATCACTTATATATTAAAGGGAGTAAATAAATTGATTTATTTAACAATATTTGGTAGATCTACATGAGAACATGTCTTTATATATTTTAGGAGGAATAATCTCTGAATTTTCTGTTACATTTTCTAAAGTGCTTTTCATATTTACTCATGTGATTCTTACAAAATGGGAGTAGGTATTAGGGCTGGTATCTTCAGTTTGTAGGAAAGTGAGGGTCAGATAGAGCTAAAAGTTAAGTGAATATCCAGGACTATTTTATGAGACTCACTCCTTTATACTTCTTCCTATAACCCAATGTAAATTGCTAGTGTTGTATCTATTTGAATATGGTGGAATATGGAAGGCTAATAGCTTATGAAGACTATAAAATGTTAGCATGTTTAGTCATATTTGTATACATGAATATTTGATACCAAGAAAATTTAGTGGCCAAGAAGACATTGGAAACCAAAAACTAACAGCTTACTTAATCATGAAAGACTACTTTCTCTAATATTAGGAACAAGACAAAGATATCTGTTCTTATTATGTCTATTAGGCATTGTATTTGAGGTGCTAGTCCAAGCAATTATGCAAGAAAATGGAAACAAAAAAAGCATTCACATTGAAAAGGAAAAAGTTAAGTCTCTCTGGTGGTGCAGTGGGTTGAGAGAGTGCTGTGAAGCTGTCTGCAGCCTCTGCAGCGCCATTTTGATTCCTGGCCAGCCAGGGCAATTCCCACGTGGTGTCGGACCTCTCCTGTCTTGCCCACCACTCCCCTCAGCAGTGTACTTCGGTCTTTCTGCCTGTTCTGCATACTGCTCTGTCTCTGGTGAATTCTCTCACCTTCCCACACCTCTGGCCTGTACCCCAGTGCTTGTATAAATAAACAAATCTTTAAAAAAAAAAGAAAAGGAAAAAGTTAAACTATCTTAATTTTCAGAAGATGTAATTTTGTATATGGAAAATCCTAACAATCCACTGCATACTATTAAACTAATAAGCTCAGTCAGGCTGCAGAATACAAGATCAATATACAAAATAAATTATATGTCTATATCTTTGCAATAATCTGAAAAAGAAATCAAGAAAGCAATTCCATTTACAAAAGCATAAAAAATAAATAGGAATACATTTAACAAAAACAAATGCAAAACCAAATTCTTTTTATTTTTATTTTTTTAAATAAACTTTATTTTTATATTCCCCATACAATTGCAATCCCCTTATTTTACCCCAATCCCTCCCCTACCCATCCCCCCACCCCTCATACAGTGTCTCTTGTTCATAGTTGTTTGTTGATTTTGATATTTTCTTTCTTATAGTTATTCTTTTTCCTGGCCCCTTATTTAAGTTTTCTAGATTCCTGCTATGAGTGAGACCATCCGGTATTTTTCTTTTTCTTTCTGGCTTATTTCGCTGAGCATGATCCCTTCCAGCGCCATCCATGTTGCTGCAAATTGCATGTGTTTCTCTTTTTTGAATGCTGAGTAATATTCCATGGTGTATATGTACCACATCTTCTTGATCCAGTCATCTATTTTTGGGCATTTGGGTTGTTTCCAAAGCTTAGCTATTGTAAACAGTGCTGCTATAAACATAGGGGTGCAGGTGCTCTTTGGAATTGATGTTTCTGTGTCCTTTGGGTAAATACCTAGGAGTGGAATTGCTGGATCATATGGAAGCTCTATGTTTAGTAGGTCGAGAAATCTTCACACAGCTCCCCATAGTGGTTGGACCAGTTTGCACTCCCACCAACAGTGCAGGAGAGTTCCTTTTTCTCCACATCCTCGCCAACATTTGTTGTTGCTAGTTTTTTTAATATGTGCCATTCTCACTGGTGTAAGATGGTATCTCATGGTAGTTTTGATTTGCATTTCCCTGATGGCAAGTGATGTTGAACATTTTTTCATATGCCTGTTGGCCATTTGCATTTCCTCTTCAGAGAAGTTTCTTTTTAGCTCTTCTGCCCATTTTTTGACTGGATTATTTTCTTTGTTTGTGCTGAGTCTCATCAGCTCTTTGCAGATTTTTGTGATCAGTCCTTTGTCATTAGTGTTGTGTGCAAAAATGTTCTCCCAGTCGGTGGGGTTTCTCTTTGTTTTTTTTATTGTCTCTTTTGCTGTGCAGAAGCTCTTTAATTTGATATAGTCCCAGCTGTTTATCTTTGCCTTCACTATCACTGCTTTGGGTGATGTGTCTGTAAAGATGTCTTTGATGTGCATATCACGTTGTGTTTCGCCTATATTACCTTCTATGTATTTTATGGCAAAACCAAATTCTTAAGCCCACAAAACTTTGTTAAAAGAAATTGAAGTTGATCTCAATAAATGGAAAGTGATCCCCTGTTCCTCAACTAGAAGCTTTAGTGCTGTTAAGATGGCAGTTTTTCTCTAAATTGATTTACAGATTTAACATATTTTAACATATTTTCTGTCAAACCCTAGTTCATTTCTTTGCAAAAATTGACAAACTGATTCTGAAATTCATATGGAAAGTCATGGAACCTAGAATAGCTAACTGCTATTGAAAAATAAAATCAAAGTTGGAAGAGTCACATTTCTCATTTTCAACTTACAACAAAACTACAATGTGATATTGGCATAAGGATAGACCTGTAAATAAGTGAAACAGAATTAATACAGAAATAAACACTGACATTTATACACTTGGTTTTTGACAAGAATGCCAAAACAATTCAATGTGGCAAAGAAAAGTCTTTTCAAAAACTGATGTTGAGACAACGGGATACCACATACAAAAGAATGAAGTTGAATCCTCATTTTCAAATAAAAAATGTACTTAAAAGGATCAAAGATATGTATGTAGAGTTAAAACTATAAAACTCATAGAAGAAAATAGGTAAATATTTGTGATTTTGGTTTTGTCAATGGTTTCTTGAATATGACACCATGAGCATAAGGAGCCATAAAATAGATAAACTGAACTTCATCAACATTAAACAACCTTTTTTTTGTTGGTTTTTTTTTTGCTCACTTTTTTTTTTCTCATTTCAACTTACAACAAAACTACAATGTCATATTGGCAAAAGGATCCCATCAGGAAAGTGAAAAGGCAATCCAAAGATTGGGAGAAAATGTTCGCATTTTATGTTTAATAAGGGATTCATAACTATAATATATGAAGGATTTGTACAACTCAACAACCCAAAGACTAACAACCTAATTAAAATATAAGCCAATGAGATGAATAGTCATAGCTCCAAAGAAGATGTACAAATGATCATAGATTCCAACATCATTAGACATCAAGGAAATACATAAAACTTAATGTGGTTATATTTAAAACAATCAGAATAACAAATGTTGGAAAGGATGGGGAAAAATCTGAACCCTCATTTTTTGATGGAGAGAATATAAAATAGTGCCTCCACTTTGAAAAATAGAGTCACCATATGATCCAGCAATTCTATTCCTAGATATATACTGAAGAGACATGAAAATATACATCCACACAAACATGTATGGGAGTTTTTATAGTATCATTTTTCATAATAGCCAAAAAAGTGGAAGCAACCCAAATGTTCATTTGCTGATGAGTGGATAAATGAAATGAGAAATATGCATACAGTTATTCATCAATGATAACAAATGAAGTATTGATACATGTTAAAACATGGAATAACCTTGGAATGTTATGATAAGTGAAAGAAACCAGTCACAAAAGGCCACATATTTTATAATTCCATTTATATTAAATGTCAAGAGTAAAATAGTGATTGCTTAAGACAAAGGGATATAGAGGTGGGAGAAAAGTAGAAAATGACAGTTAATGGATGTGAAGGTTCTTTTAAGGGTGATATACTAAAAACCCTTAAATAAGTAATTTTAAATATAAATTATATCTCAATAAATCTGTTACCAAAAAAAAAAGAGTCCATTGGGCCATTTGAAAAAAAGATAGCCTTTGTGATAGAGAGCAGGGAATATATGAGGTTTAGGTACTGTTTCAGTGGATTCAGTCTGGATCCTGTGTGCTTTTTGGTGTAAGGAGGTCTCTGATAGTGTTCTTTCTGGTCACTGACAGTGTTCTTTCTGAAGCTGCCTCTTGCAATCCTTCTTTTGTTTAGATTCTTTGGATGTATGACAGAACCAAGTTAAGTTAGCTCAAGAGAAAAGGGGACCATGTTGTAAGGAGATAGGTGAATCTTATATAACCAAGTGAAAGGTTACAACTGACTCTCAGGTAAAGGCAAGAAAAAGAACTTGGGAAGACAGGGGTTTCTAGGAAAGTCTCTCTCTCTCTCTCTGTCTCTCTGTCTCTGTCTCTCTGTCTCTGTCTCTCTGTCTCTCTGTCTCTGTCTCTCTCTCTCTCTTTCATGATTTTCACTGTTCTTGGCCCACAGTGTTGAATTTGGATCACTTTTATCCCCCTCCCTACATACTCTTCATTAGAACTGCACACAAAAACCAATTGACTTCTCTCAATCTCATTTCCTATTTGAAAGTATCAAGAATCTGACTGGCAATGATTAGGTCACTCGTCTCCTTACAGTCCAATTAGCCCTGGTTGATCAGATATTTGAAATGGAGTCTAGCATGCTTAGGCAGTACTAATAATGACAATGATGGCAATGATGATAATAACACTTCAATAATAATAATTTAAGATCTGCCTGAACACTGTCTTAGGTGCTTACCACCCTTTAGCTTATTAGATCTTCATAATACTTTGAGATAATATCATTAGTTCCATTGTACAGATGAAATTGATACTAGAAGAGGTTAACCAACTTGCCCAACATTTTTTTTTGCCTTTTTTTTTTAATAGAGGCATGTTTTATTTATTTATTTTATTTGTTTGTTTATTTTGTTTATACATCACTGGGTACAGTCAGAAGCACCGGAGGGTGAGAGAATTCACCAGAGCCAGAGCGGGGAGCAGAGCAGGCAGAAGGACCGAAGTACACTGCTGAGGGGAGCAGCGGGCGGCAGGAGAGGTCTGCGCGCCATGTGGGACCCTCCTCCGGTGGCCGGGGAGCAGCCGGGGATTGAACCAGTGCCGCAGAGGCTGCGGGCAGCTTCGCAACCCAGCACTCAATTGCTGCGCCACCGGGGAGGCCCTTGCCCAACATTTTGTAAGACTAACTCTAGTCTCCTATACCATGTTGCCAATTCTCAAAAGCCTTATCTGTCTAGTTCAGCCTAGTTCCACCAACCTCTAACTTTCTCTCATAGTTTTGTGAGGACATAGGTAGATGGAGAAGTCAACATTGACAGTGGCTGTTCTGGTTATCTATTTACAATCTTTTTATAACTTAGTGGCTTACAACAACAATTTATTATGATCTCACAGTTCTGGCAATTGAGTAGTCTGCTGTGGTCTAATTTGAGACCCAGATGGCAGTGGGTGATGGAGTCAACAGAAGATTTGACAGAGCTGCACATCCAAAGTGGTTTCTTCACTCACATTTTGGTGCGTCTTTGCTTTTCCATGTGGTCTCTCTTTCTAGCAGAGGAACTTGGACTTCCTAGATGGAGGCCAAGGATTCCATACAGGAGTGCCCCAAGAGGGAGCATTCCAAGAGAGAGGAAGATGAAGTCGCCAGCCCTTCAAGGTCTATTGCTGGTACACCACCACTTAATTCTTGTCTAGTGATGAAAGCAGTTGCAGGCAACCCAGATGCTAGAAAACACATGGTCGTAGAAGGAAGAAAGGAATTATGGAGGCCATCTTTAGAATCAAACTACTGCAGTAATTAAGCTAGGAAATAGAGATGGAATCAGCATATTAGTAGGAAATTAATGCATATGCAGTGTGGGATCTTTGGAGATGAACACAATTGTAAGCTTGGGCTCTGCTCTCTACATCTGCCTTGGCATAGCTGTGGGAGTGAATTTCCAAGAAAATGTCTTTAAAGTCACAGTTCCCTCAACTGTCCCTTCATAATATTTCATGTTAGCAAGACTCAGCCCCCTAGGTGAAGATATTAGTTTTATCCTCTGATTTCTAGCTTCCTCCTGAGCTGTCCTGTAGGCATAAATTTCTCAAGAATGTATATAAAGCTAGAGCTGCAATGCTGGAATAATCTGCTCAATTCCTCTGCTTGTAGATAAACCATAGCAAAGTCATAACTAAAGCATTTCAGTAGGGGTCCAACCTATTTTTAAATATTTGAAGAAGAGAAGGTTCTACAAAACCCTTTAGGAAATCCATTCTAAAATATAATTGTTCTTTATGTGTGACCTAAGGCCTCTGTTCTATGTGTCAGTCACCTCCCAGAACCCAACTCTCTGTGCCTGGGAAACAAAGCACTCACATACTTCAGTAGGAAGTTATTTGGATGAACTAATGAATGGTTACAAAGGGCTTTGAAAATATAAATTGCTGCATAAATACTTAATGTCTATATAAATACCTTTGCTTCAGCCTGAGGGGGGCTCAGCCTTTTGAAAAGATTTCAACCTTATAGAGTACCTGAATAGCAAAGATAAAGCTCCTGCTAAGCGAGGATAAAATGATTCTTGCCTCTATTATGCATATTATTTATTGCAAAGGCTTTTCTAAAGTAGAAACATGAGCAAAAAATATTTCATTCAGAGAGCAAAAAAGTATTTCATGGTTCCCTTAGATTCTAAGCTCTTTCAACCAGATCTGTGTTCAACACATGCTTTTTAAAAATATATAATTCATAGGTATTATTGATGTTGAAAAATAATGTGTAAGTGCTTTTTTTGTATATGATGTTTTCTTGGGGGGGTGGAGAGGGAAAAAAATCAACACTGTATTTTCACATAATATTCTTTTTTTCCCCTCCTCTTCCACTTTATAAAGGAATTACTTTAAAATAAAGGAGAGAATTTGGAGCATGCGCTATGAAAATTTTCTTTTATAGTTCTTGGAAACTAGAAAAAATATTTAGGGATTACATTAGGTAAATACTATACCTTTAAAGGGTTTTTTTTTTTTTTTTTACCCATTCTTTTCTGCCTATGAGGACTAAAGCGAGAAAGGAATGCATTACACATCAATTGGAGCATATAACCATCCTATATCCCTGCTTCATGATCTTCTTTCCCTATTATTATTAGTAGGTCAGCAAAGATAGGGGATTTTTTAGGATCTCAGATTCAGAGGAATCTGAACAGGTGATTGAAGAGGCAGAGGGTCCAAGTGGGAGAATTTTTGAGGAAACAAGTGAAATTATGGGGCCACCATACTTCTTTTATACCTTTAATAATATGTACAGGATGCTGTGAGCCTCATGAAAAGGTAAAAAGCTGGAGAGATAGAGGGATGGATCTGATGGCTCTCCTTGAAGTTGAAACTGAGCCTAACAGATCTTCTTTGAGCTTCTATTTGAGGAAAGGAAGTCTGGTAAAATTACTTTTATCTTTTTTACCTCTCATAGTTGATCTTCAAGTTGCTATAATCCAAGATGGTAGGAAGAATAAATTAAGTGAATTGATGCAGCCTGCAATCAGGTGAACAGTACACTGTCTCTAGGAACTATTTTAGAGAGCTATTTTGTAATTAATCTGCAAATGACATATTCAGATTTGATTAATCTCATGTGGTCAGTAAGTAAGCTTGGTGTTGGAGGTGGCTGTTTTTTATAATCAACAGTAGGCCATTCTCTATGATATGTTTGCAAGAGAGTGCTTAAATAATAGAAATGGCAAAATGTTGATCAATGCTACAGTGGGAGATCTGGCTCAGTTTGATGAATAGAATGTATAAGATGTTTGATTATATTTAATATATGGAGACATTAATTTAGGTTCATGCTTATGTATTATGAAATCATGTATGTATGTATATATTTGCATATTCTATAAAGATTTTATAGAGAGGTATATATATATATATATATATATATATATATATATATACAGTGGTACATATGTACACATATTTATAATAAAAAATCTAGTTATTTAACCAGAGGGATTTGGTATTCACATCGTTCCTAGCCTGTTCTTTTAGTGGTATACATGAAAGATTTTGAGTTATAGATTATTTCCTCTTGCACTGATAGATTACCTAAAGTTTAAAGATTTAATTTTCTGTTTTTCTTAATGAAATAACTAAAGCAGCAGCTCCCTGTGGTGGGATATGAAAAGTAGTATATAGATACCTACTAAAACATTTGCAGACCTCCTCAGTTTTCTGTTTTTAATGTGATGAAAATTTGTACAAATAACAAAGAAAGAATGTCATGGTAACGAAAACATTTCCTATACATGTATTGTAGAGCGAAGCTAAATCAAAGGTCTTCAAAGAATTACTAGGGTTCTTTCTAGGAGGTTATTGACAAATATGTAGTTTGTCTCTGGAGTTTGTGCCTCTTTCACAGATTGGTGTATTTGTGATCCCACCGGCAGAATAAGTGTCTGTAATTCATTTCTCCTTGTTAACTAGTGTGCCTTTGTGTGTAGGATGATTGGCAGCAAACTCGGCTGAGTCCCAACGGATGAGCTTGTTAGCAAAACCCTAGCATCCTATCTCTAATAAAGCATATCAGCAGTACATTTTGTCCTATCTATTAGCCTCTCTGTTTCTTTTTTTGTGAAAAGCTGAGTGTCCCTTTGAAGCAATGACAAATAAACCCCTGAACTGAAGTGCTAGGCTGCCTTACGGACAGCTGGATAGTAAATGTCACACCGTGTAGAGAATGCCTATTATCAGAGTGAGCCATTTGTTCCCGGCCTTTCAGTATCTTAATGTAATACAAAATTGCTAAATCAAGCCCCATGTCTGTGACAGAACATAATTAATGAGAAAGCAGGAGCCAATTCAACACTCTTTATTGGGACCTAATTGGCTCAGGCAACAGAGTTGTCACTCAACAAGAGACTTCCTTTAAAGCAATTTTGTTCTTGGTTGTATTACAGAGCCTATTAAATTGTCCCCTCCTTGATCACACAAAGAAGTATCTGCATGCAATAATTAGCTTTTCCAGGGGGAATTTTTTTTAACTCATGCAATACTGGATCATTTTTAAACTGTCTGAAAAACACCCAGGCCATGGGCATGTGCCGCCATACTGAGCAAGACTGTAGGCTATTTTCTAGTCTGCCAGGGCACCAGGAAGCTGTGCTGCAGAAAGATAAAAAGGAGACCCAAAGAAAAGAGAAACATGTTCAAATATGGAGGGTGGAAGGATAACAGAGGTAGCGGGTAGAGGAAATTACTTTGATGGGCAATCATAGCTAACTTCATAATCTTCATAATCATAACTTCATAATCATAGCTTCAAATGGAAGAATGCTGTATGTACATATTTAAATGTCTACTTAGTTTTTTTTTGGTAGCTATATCCTAATTCCTTAGAAGTGGAAATTAACAGAGGTAGGATGGGGGTAGAGGTTAAACACATATAGAAACCTGAAAATATTAATTTAAAACTCTGTATCCAGAGTTTTATGGAGCACATTGTTTCAACACCTGTATAAATGTTTAATATCATGTGATTTTTTATTACAATCTAAAATTTCACTTTCGGGTATTATGTTCTCACCCTCCCCCTTATTTAAAAAACCTCAAGGCAAATTTATTCCTGGTATTTATGCTATTACTGTAAGACTTTTTTTGTTGTTTGTTTCTGACACAATATCACAGATTTCTAATAAATCTGCCCCTTCTCCTGATAAGTTTTAAGACAATACGACTTGCAAGGACTACATATCACAGAGAACTGAGCTTAGAGTTTACACTGGCATTTGCTTGGATTTGGGCAAAAAGGACATAGCTGGCTAAACTGAAGTGAAGCAAATGTGAAAATTATAGGAATTATACTTTAAAACCTAAGAGTGAGGAAATAAACAGTATATGTTTGAAAAATGCAACAGTTGATTTTAGGAAAAATTATTAAAGGTTGATATAAGTGACAGCACTTTGAGCAGTCGAAATAAAGGCGAGTATGTGGTCCCTTTCTTGAAATAGCTGTCAATATCTCCCTTCTGTGCCTTCAGAAACAACACAAAGTCTGTCTAGTTTGCATGGCAGCAGCATTTGGTTGGATTTAGAGAGCTGTTTGCCTCGGCATTGTTACTTTTCTCAATGTGGAAGTGCCAGTTACTAGGAAAGAAGGCAAACCTCTGAAATAGAGAGCTGTGCTGTGTGGTTTAGAGAACGTTTGCAGCTGCTGAAATCCCGGGACTGTGCCACAGCGAGGACAGTATTATGCAGCAGGCGCACCTAGTGTTGTTTATTTTAGATTTTTCTAGCATTTGCCAACATATTATCTATATTGGTTAACTGTAATTTACACAAATATACAGAGAAATTGCTGAGTTTTTCCCCTTCTCAAACCTATCTCTTTATAGTGAGCAAAGTCAGACTTGTGAATCCGCTCTAAATGTTTGAAAAATATTAGTTGTTATTCCATAGGGTAATAGAATATAAAACTAACAGCAATACAAAAATATTAGTCAATAATGTCCTTTCCCAGGTGACTCTTGAACCTTGTGAAAGCACACATTCTCAACAAAGATTTATTAGTCTAGTCGGGGAACACATGATAATGATAGCAAGAGCTGCCAGAATCTAATTTGCTTTAATTAATCATTTGCTTCATAACACGGCAATTCTACCCCCTCCCCCCGTTTTTTTTAAACTGTCTAGATTATTTTAAAACATTAGATATTACACTGTGGATGGCTGATGAAACTGAAATTGAATGCTGTAAAAGTTAGATTAAAAATTCATTTAACAGTATAAACATTTTAGAGTGCAGGATGATACAGATTAGGTCAAGTGAGTATGGAGTGATAAAACAGTCATGGAGCTGAGAGAAAAAATATTGTCAGAGGGCACTCAAACAGCTGAATTTAGTCTAATTTAAATGTTATAACAGATTAAAAAATCGTTAACTAGAAATCCCATTAAAATGACTCTTTTGGTATTTTAGCAACAGACTGATAAGAAGTCAGCACCTAGGTTCAAATGTATTTATTCATTTAACTGTACAAAGAAGCTTTGGTTCTGACTGGAATTAGTTCCCATGGTTAAGGGTCCTCAGTGGAGTGCTGAGACTGAGTCAAAGGTTATATAACAGGGTTTTCTTAGTAGAATTAAATGGACTATTTCACAATCTTGGGAGAGCCGATTCCAGATATTCAGCATGCCCTTTTAAGCAAAACATTTGTTTTGGAGGCCTTGCAGCTTACACTATTTTGCTGATACCTTGATGGATCATTTCAGGCCTTAATTCTTATCCTTGTCTTTGAAAGCCACCTCAACTAGGTGATTGGCTGTGTTAGGTGGTATGTAGCTTAGATTAATGTTCAGAATTCTCTAACAGCTCTCCTTTATGTACATGATAATCTTAACCCCCTTTTGGTGTCATCCAGAGCCCTCAATGACCTGATCCCTTCAGATATAGATATAGATACAAATATAGATATAAGATCTCTCCGATTTCACCCCAGCTTCCACCCCTTCTTTACCCAGCACTTTATTCACTATTAATGACGTACTATTTATGATTCAATTATGTCTTGCTAACTCATCACCATGCTTCCTCTTGAATATTATTTCATAGACAGATATTCCCGACTCTTTCTCACACACAATGCTGACGTTATAATAGCTGCTATGAGGATTAAATGAATTATTTTTATGTAGGATGAGTCTGGCACATGGAAAACACTGTGTAAAAATATTATATTATTATTAAGCACTCTCTTTCCTTTCGGCTCCCTATATTCTGTACCGTTGTCTCCCATATCAATCACATTATGATATTGTTTGTTTTCATGGCTTTTTCTTCACTATATTATAATCCTCTTGAAAATACATATCAATCATCTTTGGATCCCCAAGCTAACACAATGGCTGGCTGACATGCAGTATTTACTTTGTTAATGACTCTTGTGTGAAGAAGTGGCTATTTGTTGTTAACTATTTTGCAATCTGGTCACTGGCCAATTTTTAATAAGTATATAAGGTCATAGATTAGTATTTTTGAAAGGAGACATTTTGTATGTGTGCATGACATTTTTTTCCTCAAGCAGTTTTCATACTGCATTCAGAATCAGTTCTGGAACTTCATAGAAGAATTTAGCATTATAATATACTTCTTTTTTTTCCAAACAAAAACAATAGTCTCCAGAACAATCAATTCTTTACCTGATTAATTGAGATTGATGATTATTGCATTCATAAAGTGTTTAAAAATCAGTTCTCTATGTATGAAAACTTGGCTTTTATTGAAAATAATAGAAAGCATTTCCTTGATTGAATAAAATAATGGCAATGGGCATGGACCAAGTTTGTATTTTTTTCACTGTGGTTCCTTGATAGAAACTATGCTCCCATCTTCCATTAAACTTCTAATTTCTAGTATGTTCTTAAAACAGACAAGCTAATACATTTCCCTATTTCCCTGCAGACTCCAAAGACTTCTCCTGAGTTACAACCAATTTACAATGGTAGAACATACCCCATTGAGATAAAAAAAAAAAAAATGAGAGTGGTAGGAGACCTTAATTCTGATCCTAAAGCATGTTTCAGACTAGGAGAATCAACTAATTTTGATTTTTTTAAAGATTTATTTATTTATGCATACAAGAACTGGAGTACAGGCCAGAGGTGGGGGGTGAAATGATTCACCAGAGACAGAGTGGGGAGCAGAACAGGAGGATTGACCAAAATACATTGCTCAGGGGAGCAGCGGGCGAGTCAGGAGAGGTATGCTGCACCATGTGGGTAGCTCCCTGGCTAGGTATCGAACTCGTGCTGCAGTGGCTGCAGATATCTTCATAGGTTGTGTCCTAACCCCTTGCACCACCAGGGAGGCCCTAATTTTGAATTTTGTAAAGAAAAGCACATTAACATCTCCTGCTTCATTAATAGTGGAAAACCTTGTGGGATCTTATGGTCAAAAAAGTCAAATTCAGGAGAATTGAGGCTGCTCCCAGAAGGGGTCCTGTGGGGTAGTGTGCAAAGAGGTTAGGGACCAAATAGACTGTGGTAAAGGATAGTGGGTACTTTTCTGGTGGGCATGGTGTGATAACATATCTAAAGAGATTTTAACCAATACCCCTAAATCATATGCAATGATACAAACAAATATTACCTCAATAAAAAGATAATATAATTTGAACATTAAAACAAAAAGCAAAAAGTGGTAGTAAAATTAGAAATTTGGCTTCCCCGGTAGCGCAGCAATTGAGTGCTGGGTTGTGAAGCTTCCCGCAGCCTCAGCAGCACTGGTTTGTTCACCAGACGCTGGGCAAGGGTCCCACATGGCGCGCAGACCTCTCCTGCCGCCCGCTGCTCCCCTCAGCAGTGTATTTCATCAGTCTGCCTGCTCTGCTCCCCCTCTGGCTCTGGTGAATTCTCTCACCCTCCCACACTTCTGACTGTACCCAGTGCTTGTATAAATAAATAAATAAATAAATCTTTTAAAATAAAGTAAAATTAGAAATTAAAAAAAGCCAAAGTCATATAGGTATTTTCTAGTCCCTGACCCTGAGAGAAGTAGGATGTCCACTGCAGCTTAAGGAACATCTTTATAATAAAGACCTAGCAAGAAGTGGGGTAAAATTAGAAATTTGGGGGTCTTCTTGTAATTTTGCCCCTAAAATTCAGGGGGTGGAATTATAAATTTGTATTGATTTGATTGACTTCTTTCAATCTCAGTGAAAAGAACAGAAAAGAATGCACTGTCATTTGCTTGGTTCCGAATTTCTTAACATTCAAAATGGAGGGTGAAGATGGTGGTGAATAATTCCTGTCATCCCACAGGGAGCACTGTAATCAAGGAGTGTTAGAAGGGTCTTTACATCCTCTCTAGATCTCTGCAATACGCACTTGCAGAATTGGTTAAATGAGCTACCATACTCTGGTCAATATGAATAGGCTTGTAAGTTGCTCAGTTTGATTTAATGGCCACCCATAGACACTTCCATATGCAGAAGGAAGTGTCATGTTCAGCCTGAAAAAAGCTCTAAAAAAATCAGCTACTCCATTTGGCATTGTGGCTGTATTTTAATGTCCTCTTCAGAATTCTTCGTTATAGTAACATCTCTGCAATCAGTCTAGCATAAAAAGGCCTGTTTATAATAAATTGGTCAGCCTTTTATGTGCCTATCTTTCCTGATGGGTTAGAGAACTATAAGATTGTTCCTTGTAGACTTGCCTATAAGATTCTCAATATTACTAGTTGTATCTCTCCCTTTGCATAAATGATTTATTTTAGGCTTTATATGTTTTGAGTCTGTTTTCATTTTTACCTTATAATTAGTGGAGGCGGACACAATGGGTTCTGCTTATGAAGTGTAGGTCTTTGGACCATTTAAATAAGATGTGGTTGTTGAAGGAAACCAATAAGTGAAAAACAAACTGTTCTGTCTTTTGTCATCTTTTCAATTAGGAGACTATGCGACAGTTGTGAACTGTAGTGCCCTGAACAGGAAATATTGGCAGAGGTAGAAGTGTGCCATTGAGTTACATGAATATTCTGAGGTAGAGTAATCATGTTGCCTTGTTAGTACATAATAATCACCCATTACACAAGAACCTAGATCTTTGGAATCACTCAAAGTTTTCATTAGAGAGTCAGCAGTCTTTTAGACTCACTACAGTGTGCCTCAATGTTGAAATTGCATATTACAGGTTATGCTCCTGTAAATAAAAGACATTTTGTTATGCCCACACTCAGCTGTGTATCCTACTGTGATTTCTTTACCAGACCCTACTGTGAGCTATTGCCAAATACAATGAATTATTGGGAGCCTTCCCCCCCCCGCCCCCCCCCCCCCGCCCAAACTTGATGTCTGTCCAGAAGATGAAAACACTGATTAGGAAAAAGAAGGATAAAAGTCCTTCAGGAACAAAGTGACTCTAGGCCTTGTCTGCAAACTGTAGCGTATTCATAAATGTCAAGAGTTAAGTAAGGGGTGAGGAACCAGGACATCCTGTCTCTTTATATATATATATATATATATATATATATGTCATTTTTCATTTTTGCACAATGTATGCATTTTCATTTTGGTTATATTCCCTATACAATTCCCACCCCCCTTGCTTTGATGCTAATCCTTCCTCCCCCCTTCCCCCCCTCCCCCCCAGGATGTCTCTGGTTTATAGTTGCTTGTTGATTTTGATTTTTACTTTATTATAATTAGTCTTTTTACTGGTCCCTTATTTAGGTTTTCTAAATTCCTACTATGAGTGAGACCATCAGGTATTTTTCTTTTTCTTTCTGGCTTATTTCGCTGAGCATGATCCCTTCCAGCTCCATCTATGTTGCTGCAAATTGCATGAGTTTATCTTTTTTGATATCCTATCTTGAGAGTGCCTTTCTAACCATCTCTGGGAAGCATAACTTCCTTATGCATTGAGGTTTAATGGGAAATGAGCAAACATGACCCCTGAGTTGAATTTTAAAGGCTTCTCTGGTTTAACTTTAAAAGGAGAATCAACTCTAAGGCAGTCTTTTGCTTTTATTTCTCTTGGGGGGCTCCAAGAAGAACTCAAGTGTGGCAAACTTTTAGAAATACTAGTGGATTGTTATAGAATAGGCAGCTTCCCCAGACCTTGTTCCTAGTTCTCAGTACTTCTTATCTTTACTCAAAGTGCTTAGACTAATAATTACCATAAAATACACTGATCTTCTAAGTTGTCATGTAGATAAGGAAAACTTTCGTTCTTTAAGAGAGATTTTTCCCCCCTTATCATTTATTGTCCTGTAGATATGGAACTCTATAATTGAAAGATGATACTTGGGAGACTTTCATTGTGAACTTTTTGTTGAATTCAATTAGGTATTTATAATAATATCAATGGTTTACAGTTTCATTTACTGTGGGTCCCATTTATAAACAATGTCTCATATGTTACAACATTTTTCAGATAAGGAAATGTGATTGCCAAGAGCCACTTTGTTGACAATAGTGAGTGTAAGGTTTTGTGTTAGACAGTCCTGGTTCTGCCACTTATTTACTTCTTGAATTAGTTGTTATTTATCAGTCTCAAGTTCAGTATTTCTTCCATTTTACTTTTACCAACCTGAAATTATTACATTACAAATTAAACAGAAAGGGAATGTATTTTTGTAATTATTTATCACAGATAATGAATTTTAAGCTGTACTCTGCAAAGAAAAGTAGAAATTTTAACTAGTTTTTGCAGAGTAAGAAAACTTGCTCCAAGGGCATTTAGTTCTACTGTTTTTTGTTGGCTGCAGCAGCAAATCTTAGAGAAAGGAACTGTTTTGTATCACCTGTGTTTGAGTCATCATGGAGTACTGACGTTTCTATTAAAGAGTTAACATGAGCTAGAAGTATCTGAAGATGACCAGTTTTATTTATTTTACTTTTTTAATGTTGAGGTAACATTAGTTTTCAGCATTGTATCTATAATTTCCAAGTACTTTTTTTTTTTTTTTAAAGATTTATTTATTTATTTATATAAGCGCTGGGTACAGTCAGAATCATGGGAGGGTGAGAGAATTCACCAGAACCAGAGCAGGGAACAGAATAGGCAGACTGACAAAATATACTGCTGAGGGGAGCAGCGGGCGTGGCAGGAGAGGTCTGTCGCGCCATGTGGGACCCTTGCGGGCGGCTGGGGATCGAACTGGTGCTACAGAGGCTGCGGGCAGTTTCGTAGCCCAGCGCTCAACTGCTGCGTCACCAGGGGAGGCCCAATTTTAAAGTACATTTTATTGCTATGTCTATTGCCAAATATCTAGTAACCATCCACTACCAACCAATTAGTCCCTTTTACCCATTCCTTCATCTGTTCTTTCCTTCTGGTAACTACCATTCTGTTGTCAGAGACTAAAGGTTTGTTTTTGTTTTCTTTATATTCCACAAATAAGGGAAATCATATGGTGTTTGTCTTTGTCCTGACTTACTTCACTTACTATAAGCCCCTTAATGTTCATCAATTTGTTTCAAATGGCAAGATTGTCTTTTTATGGCTGTATAATATTCCATAGTTTATATGTACCATGTCTTCTTTATCCTTTCATTTTATTATTGGATCATTTCCATATCTTGGCTATTGTAAATAGTGCTTCAGTGAATATAATTGTACATTTGTTTTTTTGAGTTAGTAATTTAATGTTTTTTGGGTAAATACCCTGAAGTGGGATTACTGGACCATGTGATACTGCTATTTTTAATTTTTTTGAGGAATCTCATACTGTTTTCCATAATGGCAGCACCAGTTTACATTTCCACCAACAATGGATGAACTCCTTTATGGAGAACTCCTTTTTCTCCACATCCTAGCTAACATTTATTAGCTTATTTATTTTGATAATAGCCATTCTAACTGGCATGAGGTGAAATCACATCATTGTGGTTTTCATTTGCTTTTCCCTGACATTAAATGATCTAGAAAATCTTTTGTGTCTGTTGGTCATCTGAATATCTTTGTTGATGAAATGTCTATTTAGATTCTCTATTCATTGTTTAATCAGATTGTATGGTTTTTTTTTGTTGTTGTTTTGAATTGTTATTTGTTATATTTGTTACATTTTGGATGTTAACCCATTGTTACAAATATATTCTGAAAGTATCTTGTACCATTCAGTAGGCTGTCTTTTTATTCTAATGATGGTTTCTATTGTTTCTTTCACTGTGCAGGAACTTTTTAGTTTGCTATAGTTTCATTTGTTTATATTTTTTTTGTTATTCTTGCTTTGGAGACAAATCCACAAAGACATCACTAAGACCAAAATTATAGAACTTATTAGCTATATATCATTTAATGTATTTTATGATTTTACAGCTTATATTGTAGTCTTTAATTCACTTTGAGTTAATTTTAGCATATGTTATAAGATAGTCCTAACTTACTTCATTATTTTATATGCTGCTGTTCATTTTACCCAGGACTGCTTATTGAAAAGACACTCCTTTCTCCATTGTATGCTCTTGATTCCTTTGTCATTTATTTGTTGTCCATATATGTGTAGTTTTATTTCTGGGCTGTCAATTCTATTCCATTAAACTGTATGCCTGTTTTATTCCAATACCATACTGTTTTGATTATAGTAGCTTTGTAGTATAGTTTGAAGTCAGGGAGCATGATAATTCCATTTTTGTTCTTTTTTCCTCAAATTATTTTTAGTTCTTTTTGGTTCCATATAAATTTTAGGATTTTTGCTTCTGCTTATGTGAATAATGTCATTGAGATCTTCATAGGGATTGCATTGAATCTATATAATATTTTAGGTCATTGATAATTTTGGTGATAGTGAGTCTTTTGAGCCATGAGCATGGAATATCTTTTATTTCTTCTGTAGTCTTCCATTTCTTTCAACAGTATTTTATAATTTTCAACTTATAAGCTTGTCACTTCCTTGGTAAAACTTATTCTTACATTCCTTATACTTTTTATACCATACATGTGAATGGTATTTTTGTCCTTATTTCTTAACCTGCTGGTTCATTGTTTGTGTAGAAAACACAAGAGTTTTGCATACTGATTTGGAAACCTGTAGCTTTACAATATTTGTTTGATATTTCTAATGGGTTTTTTTTTGCAGTCTCTAGAATTTTCTATGTATTTTCCTACTGTGACAGTTTATTCTTTCCTTTCCAAACTGGATAGCTTTTATTTATTTTTCTTGTTTAATTGCTCTGTGCAGGGCTTCCAATACTATGTTAAGTAATAATGGAAAGGGTAAGCATCCTTGTCTTGTTCCTCATTTTAAAGGAAAAGTCTTCAGTTTTTCTTTATTGAGTATGATGTTGCTATGGGCTTGTCATAGATGGCTTTTGCTCTTTTGGGTATGTTTCTTCTATATCAATTTTATTGAGCTTTGGATCATAAATGGATGCTGAATTTTATCAAATGCTTTTTTGTATCTATTGAAATTATAATTTTTTGAAATCCTTCATTTTGTTGATTTGATGAATCACATTGATGTATTTGTGTAGGTTAAATCATCCTGTATCCCTGAAAGGTCATAGTTGTATGACCTTTTTAAATGTATTGTTGAATTCAGATTGCTAATATTTTATTGAGGATTTTTGCATCTAGGCTTATCAGAGAAATTGACCTGTAATTTTTTTTCTTGTGTTGTCCCAATTTTGGTATTATTATTATGCTGGCCTCATAAAAGATTTAGAAAGTGTTTACGTCTTTTCATATATTCAGAAGAGTTTGAGAAAGGTGAGTATTAGGTTTTCTTTGAATGTTTGGTAGAATTTACCACTGAGTCATCTGGTTTTGGGCTTTTGCTTTTTGGTATGCTTTTGATTACTCTTGCAATTTCTTTACTTGTGATAGGTCTATTAATATTTTCTTTTTTGTCATGACTCAGTTTTGGGAGATTGTATAGCTCAAGGAATTTATCCATTTCATCTAGGTGGTCCAGTTTGTTGGTATGCAACTGCTCACAGTAGTCTTTTATGATTTTTTACATTTCTGTGTCTCCTCTTTCATTTATGATTAATCTGAGTTTTTTCCTCCTTTTTTCTTAATGAATCTGGCCAAAAGTTTGTTAATTTTGTTGATTTTCCCCCAAGAAACCAGCTCTTTCTTTATCTTTTGTATTTATTTTTTGTTTCCTTTTTTTGTTTATTTCTATTCTGATTTTCATTATTTCCCTCCTTCTACTGACTTTGAACTTTGTTCATTCTCTACTTCTATGAAGGTGACCAATTTTAGATAACTGTGCTTAGCACTGAGCAAGGGCTTTGGAATGATGAGTATTTTTCTCTTTTCACTTTATAAAAGTTCTCTGATTAAAATCTAGGAAAACTCTGTTGAACTGTGAAGTAAGCAAAAATTAAATTGAATATGACCAAAATATTCAGCTGTACCTCAGAGAACACATACATACTCAACACATGCATGCATACCCATACACAAAATAAAGCAAAACAAAGAGTAGTTAACTTTCAGTTTTATTCATTAAAAAGACTCATTTATAATTGTACATGTGCAGAAGGGCTGCGAGACTGAAGTGATACCTGAGAGAGGCCTGGGAATATGTTTGCACCACATTACTTGGACTGCATGATAATTGAGAGTCATTGTGGCTGAACACTTTATGAGTTTGTTTAATTTGTCACAGTAAATAAAGCTTTTTTGATGCAAGTTAATTAGCTCTCTTGTGTTATTGCACATCAAATGTAATTAACAACCAACTGCCAGTGTGGGGTTGCCCTTGTGTAACATGGTAATAGAGGGAAAAACTTAGCTGGGACTGGATTAAGTAAAAGATAATACTGTTACATCAATCACACTTCTGTTTGCTTAGTTTTAGATGAGCTAGAATCTAGGGAGAAAATATCAGATGTCATAAGATATCAGTTGTTTGATATGATTTCCTGAAAACCTCAAGTATTATGTCAGGCTCACATTTGCCACCACATTAAGTAAATATTGCTAAGTAGAATTCCTACCACTGCTCAGAGTTGCCTTTCTCCTTTTCTGTATATTCCTTCTGCTTGAATCTTTCATTTCTGGCCATTTACCTTTCTTTGACATTTTATCTCCTCTGTGATAGGTGCTGCTATACCTAAAGCAGAAGGAATACCATTAAATAATGAGTAGGAAGGAATTTTAATGGACAGGAGAAGATAACTTAAGAACCCTTGGAAGAAAGTACCATGCTTCCAAATTCCTAATGATGTACTCAGCTGGATTATATTTTCAAAAAGCATTGTGCCTTACTTGTTCATTTTTTTCTTAAGCACATTTAACACGAAAACATCAGTCAGCCTCGAGTTAGCCTTATTTTGATCATGTGATGAGAATAAACCACCACCTCCTTCTCTTTATGGAAGGAAGACTATATGTCAATTTCTCTAAGTAATAACACTCTTGTGAGCAGTAACTACCTGGGTAGGCAGGGAAATTGAACTGGAATGGGAAGATATGCATTAAGTCCTGATTTTGCCACTGCAGTCTGACCACCTGGGTCAGAATTAACTTCTCTAGGATGCATTATTTCCTCATAGAAATAGTTGTCTTCTAGTTCTAAATTTTCTATGATCTCTCTCCTGCTTTCCCAGGAAATCCTCTGGGTTTCATTTCTTTTCACCTTCCCCACCCCATATTTTTTCTAACTGGCAACAGAGGACGTGTAAATCCAGTGCTTTGAAAGTTGTAACAGTCAGTGATTCTACTCTCACTCATTCATTTAATAAATATTTAGTGAATACTTTTCATGAGCTCAGATTCTAGAAATCTGAGGATGAAAATGATCTAGATAATCCCCCATAGAAATAATTGAAATGCAGAAAAAGGTAGCTAGCTAGCTTAATATTTAGATCTCTCTACTCATATTGAATTGTTTAACAATATTCCTATATATTTTGCACAGATCCGTCTCTAATTGGGTTTTTCTTTCCATGATCTACATACTCTGTAGATCAAATATGAGCCAAAAGGCGTAAACTAAAGCAAAGGGGAAAAAAGCTCCCTTTTATACTTGAATATTTCGTTTTGAAACAACTCTTTTTGTTAAGAGTTGGCAAGAATGCACATTTTATTTTCTTTCTTTTCATTTGAGGATTCAGTATGAAGGATTATATCACATATTGAATTCATTTGTACTCTTTCAAAAATAATCTTTTTAGGAATAACAAAATACATGCTCACTGTAAAAAAATTAGACATTTATGATAGATAAAAAATTAAAGTGCCCCATTATTTCACTCCCCAGAGATAATCACTATAAATATTTTAGCTCATATTCTTCTCCTTTTGACATAGACTAGTAAAAATATATTTTTTCCCACACATGGAGTACTACTACTAATATTAAAACTTGATTTTTTTAAATAGTCTATCTTGGCTCTACTTCCATACAGATTAATCTCATTTATTTTAATACTATGTTGTATTTCATTTGAATGGACCTGTATTTATTTAACTGATACCTCAGCTGATAGATAGTTGGGGTTGTTTTTAGATCTCTTGCTGTAATAAATAATGCATAGCATTTATGATAATATCATCATGACAAAGAATAATAATTCATAAATACGTATGTCTGATACTTTATTGCACACTTCATAGGCATGATTTCAATTACTTCTCAATATAATCCTACAGATCAAAACAGTGAAATATAGACATGCTATATAGCTTGTACCATGTCACATATCTAGAAAATAATGGAACTGTGATTTCAGCCCAGTCTCTCTGATTTTAGAGCTAGAGCTCAGCAATCATTCAACAACTATTATTCATACATTTTTGTATACCGTGTTAGTATATGTGCATGGTACTTTTATAGTGATAAACTTACTGAGTCAAAGTACATGCAATATTTGTTTTTTTTTTTTTTTACTTTTGATGCTATTTTATTTATTTTTTATTTATTTATTTATTTATTTATTTTTAGATTTTATTGTTATATTCCCCATACAATTGCAGCCCCCCCCATTCTGACCCCAATCCCTCCCCTCCCGCCCCCCTAAAAGTGTCTCTGGTTCATAGTTTTTTGTTGATTTTGATTTTCACTTTCTTATAGTTATTCATTTTCCTGGTCCCTTATTTAAGTTTTCTAGATTCCTGCTATGAGTGAGACCATCCGGTATTTTTCTTTTTCTTTTTGGCTTATTTCGCTGAGCATGATCCCTTCCAGCGCCATCCATGTTGCTGCAAATTGCATGTGTTTATCTTTTTTGAATGCTGAGTAATATTCCATGGTATATATGTACCACATCTTCTTGATCCAGTCATCTATTTTTGGGCATTTGGGTTGTTTCCAAAGCTTAGCTATTGTAAACAGTGCTGCTATAAACATAGGGGTGCAGGTGTTCTTTGGAATTGATGTTTCTGTGTCCTTTGGGTAAATACCTAGGAGTGGAATTGCTGGATCATATGGAAGCTCTATGTTTAGTAGGTCCAGAAATCTCCACATAGCTTTCCACAGTGGTTGGACCAGTTTGCACTCCCACCAACAGTGTAGAAGAGTTCCTTTTTCTCCACACCCTCGCCAGCATTTGTTGTTGCTAGTTTTTTTAATATGTGCCATTCTCACTGGTGTAAGATGGTATCTCATGGTAGTTTTGATTTGCATTTCCCTGATGGCAAGTGCTGTTGAACATTTTTTCATATGCCTGTTGGCCATTTGTACATGCAATATTTGAATGAAACATGTATTTTCAAATTGCTCTCTAAAGTTTTCCTAATAAACATCTCCATTTGTAGAAACTAAGATACTAGCATCTCACTTTGTGTTTTTAACTGTTGAAATATGGCTCATATCTATGTTCTATTTTAGAGACATTACATAAAATTTTAAGTTTTTTAATTATAATTATTGTTCATTTTCTCTATCATCATATATATCCAACTCCTTATTCTGTTTCTTTACACAATGCCTTTGGAATCCCTTTCTAGACAGAACATAACCAGGTACCATGCTCCGAGCAAGCTCCAATTATTCAATCCAAAATCAGTCAAGTTCACAGGACTTGGGCAAGGTAACTGACAAGAGAGGGATAGGAGTAGACAATTAATATTGTTTTTTTCCTCATAAAAATGATGGTAGTTCTGGGAAAAGAGAAGAAATGATTTTTTGAAAAGTAACCTATTTTTAAAGAGAGCAGAGGGCTCAAGTGAAAAACTAAGAAAAATAACTTTAAAAGGATAGATGTTCAAATTGTTTTTTAAATAGAAAATTTAAAAATTATTCAGAAAATATAAAGTGTTGGATCTAGAACTTCATTAAAATCACAACATTTATAGACTACAGATATTTGAAATGAGTTTGTATATCAGCATTAGATCAAGAGCATAAGCACTTTAACTTATAGAATAAATACCCGTTGCCTAAGATTTTTCTAATTGAGTCATATTATAGAAGAGTGAAAGAGTAGGATCCATTTGACTTCAAGAAAAATAGGCTTATATGTCATTTTTTTCTCTTTGAAAGCCACCTGCTGTCAGATGTGTCCTTAAAGCGGAGGCAAGAATTTCTTAACTGTAAAATTCTAACTCTCAGTGAATAAAACCAAAATCAAATAAAATAATTATATGGACACATTGTTTATTTGATATATTGATGATATAGACAGAAAGATGCCTAGTAAGTTTATTATACTACCTGAATCCTTCAGGAATTTGAGACTAAGTGTAAAAAAAACACTAAGTAATTGTACAACAGGGAGCAAAAGATAGTTAAAATAAATGAAATGTGCTGCTATGTTGGACTCAGGATAGAAAGGGATGACTCTTTACAAGCTACTCCTATGTCAGAAAGGTCTTGCAGTAAAGCAAACTTAAAAATGTATTATCCGCTATAACCTACATCTTGGAGAAAGTGATTAATGCAATTTGACCAGTTTATAACAGAGCCATAATATATTGTTGAAAGGGGCCTGCTGAGGTAAAATATAGTGTTGAAAATGTGCTATTTCTTAGTAATAATAAAGGCTACCAAAGTAAGCCTCAAAAAAAAAAAAAAAAGGTAAGTCTGGTCGATGATTAACACCTTCGGCTTGCAGAAACTCCAACTTTCCCAAAAGCTTCCGATTCTTTAAACTTTTTGTTCTTGTTATTTTTGCCTGGCTTGGATATTTTGGTTTCTGGTAGGGATAAAACAAAACAAAACAATGGTTTATGGGGCAGGGGTGTGAGAAATATCTTGGGGAAAGAGGCAGAAAACTGAATTTTGTTTTTCTTTCGGTAATCCTGTTTTCTTCCTTTTTAAAAAAAAATAGAAATATATAGCAAATCGTATCACATGTCATGTTTCAGGATATTGTATAGTTAACATCTACAGAATTAGGCTGACTTGGAGGACTTAGACTTTGGAATCAGACTGCCCATGTGGGATGTGCAGTTCTTGAAGGGAACCTCCTACATGTGTGGGTGATGTTAGCCAACAGATCAGGTTTCTGAAAGTTTTGACAACAATTGGGTGGCAACTTAAGTAAGAAGTTGGTGTTAGAGAGGGCATTCAATATGAAACCTGGTAAAACGAGACAACAGGAAATCCTGAAAACTAGTTTGGAAGCCCATGGGGTGAGTGGTATGAACCCTCTTAGCAGGGCGTGGTGTTGCCCCAGTCACTGGAAGGAGAATAAAGCACAGGACACAAACCCTCAGTAGAGAAACTTGTATGAAATGACCCTTGCCCCTAGGGATATTAATTTTCTGACACTGGTAATAGTCCTGTTTGATAGTGGTTAGGTTGTTACCAGAGAATAAAAACAAGGAAAAGCACATGAATTGTTTATTCTTCCAAAGTGAGTAGCATAAACGGCAGTAGCAGGTTGACATTGCAAACTTTCATCTCTAATGTAACAGCACACAATTCCCTTGACAAGAGACAAAGCAACTGCTAGGTTTAATGTGTCTTTATATGAACAAATGATCTCGCATAATAATACTGCTCAGTGCTGACAATCCTTTATGAATACAGCAGCGTAATGCCGACAGTTAGCTAACAACAGTGCTGCCTGCCCAGATAGAAGGTTTGGAACTACACAAGAGGGACATATTCGTCTCAAGGTAATTCTGGGGAAATGTGGAAAGGCTGACATCTGGACTGTCACGCAAAGTACACACATTCTGAAACACAAGAGAAGTGCCTTCTGAGAGGTCTTAGTGAGGCTTCCAAATTGTCATCAAGAGCTTATTAAATTTTCATAATTTTAATATGAAAGCAAAAAGATTGTTTTAGAGAACTAGTGGGAGGGGCCAGTGTTTGAAATGGATGCATTTATCCATTTATTAAATATTTCTTGACTACTTTCTCTATTCCAGGTACTATGCCAGGTGATGGAGATAAGATAAATAAACATTATAAGGTGAGTCAGATGATTCAGAGGAGAAGGTGAGTAGGTGGATGGGTGACCATCCTAGTTGGAAAGAACAGTACATGCAAAGCTCAGATTCATAAAAAGGGACATTCGTGGGTTACATGGTGTGAATAGTGCTGGGAGAGATGGTGACCATGGAGACCAATAACTGCCAAACTCCTTAATCAGTGGCACCTTTTTGGGTCTTCATTGATAATAGAATATGGGTAACTAAGACATAAAGTTCCTTTTTCATGCAAGACAGAATGAAATTATATATAAGCATTTCCTGATACAGAACTGTTAGACATTAGAGGAAGTTGTGGGGGGAGATTAAGAGATTTCCTTTTCTAAAGGTATATTGTAGAAAGTAAGATGGGTATATATGGAAACTAATGATGAATTCTTTCATCCCTGGAGATTTTCTTTATTTCCCAAACCAACTAAAAGGAGTGTGAAAGATTAATGAAGGGGAAGGCCACTGTAACGAATGCAATTACAAAATGCTTCAAATTATGAGGGGCAGACTAACAACATGGGATCATACATAGGGGTATTTCAACATCAAGATAATGATTGCAGCATAAATGACTAAAATTATTTAACAACCCTAAAGCCTTTGAACTCTGTATGGCAATTTCTAACATGCTATGCATGCAACCTTTAGAAAGAGGAATTTACTCAGGTCAGGAAACTGTGCACTGAATAAAACCAAGGACATCTAGTTGGTCTTCAGTGATAGGTGCTGACCTCCAGTGCTATCCCCTAATTGTAGATTGTCTTCAGCCTTTGTGATCACAAGCTACGACCTGGCTGGTGTTTGGTAGCCCATTCACTAGGGGTGGCCAGTTTCATGTCTAATTCTCAGTTTAACCATCTATTTGTATGCTGTTTGCAAGTTTTTGCTTTGACATTTACATCCTGTGAATAACAAAAGAGAGTTAACAAAAATTTTCTAATGTAGATCATATTCAGTTTTCAAAGCACATTTCCTCATTCCCTGTTTATCACATCCCATTGATATTGGGAGAACCAGTGCCATCAGAGTTCACAGCAGGGTTTGCTCAAAAAAGTTTGCCACTAGATGTCCTCTCCATCTGGAAACAGGACAAGCATAGGTAACTTCTTGGAAATTATCAAATGTTAGAGTTGGGAAGGACCTTGGAAATCACCTAGTTCCTATCATCAGTTGGAAGTTGGGTAAGCTGAGATTCTCACTCAGAGCCGTACAATAACAAAAGACTAAAATTTGTATTTTTCAAAAGATTAGTTAGCATGTCCTTCTAAGCTATAATATTTCCCCTTTTATCCTTAAGTATAAAGCAGAATACTTATTTTCTGTTGTGGATCAATTATTTTAGAAAACACTTTGAAAATACAACTGTCATAAAATATGTTATTTTTAAAATTGTATAAGAAGAGCTACATTAAATTTTGAATAAAAACCTTTCACTTATTAAAACTTCATATATTTGGTTGCATATTTCACACAAAGCTCCCAAGTTCAATAGCCATTACATATGAGTTTTCTTTCTTTCTCTCTTTTGTGTTACATGATCTCACCTGGAAGTAACTGACCTGATCAGCAGATCACCATGATGACTCTGTTGGCAAAGGCAATGGAGCATTTCTGCATCATTTATTTTTTAAGCATGTTGCTAAGTGCAGAGTGATTTCATATATATTTTTCTTTGCCCATATAACAGCCTCAAGAGGCACATAGGACAGTATTAATTTTCCCATCATAGATATGAAAAAGCAATGTCTTAGATTAATTAAGTGATTTGTTTAAAGTCATGGGGTGGGTGCATAATAGAGCTGAGTTAGTGCCCCGTTATCCTCACTCTTGGCTGGTTGCTCCTTTCTCCTTACCAAACCATTCATAGCATTTTTATTATCATCATCATCACTACTACATCATCACAATCACCACCACCACTACAGTCATCATCATAATTATCACTTTTCTTTTTCTGATTATTGTAACTTTTCCAATCATGAATTCTTTCAACCCCAGCAGATCTCAATGTCTAACAGCATTTGTTTCCTTGTACCATTACCCCAACACTGCTTTTATATTCCCAAAACTTGCCTCTTGGTGGCCTAGCAAATTTAGTCAGGAGGCTAAGGGGAGATGATTATTCCTAATGGTATTTCAGGGGTTCTTCTCCTACTATTATTTCTCAGTAGCACTCAAGAGTAGGATTGATGTTTATTGTGTCCCTACATTATACTTCCTAGAGTATCTGAAGAAATTACTGACATTTTTTGGCTCCAGGTACACCAAAGAAAATGGTGATGGCAAAATCAGCAACTCAAAATTGTCTTCAGCGGCTACAGTCATACTTTTGGTGATTTTTCAATGAACGTAATCAGATATTGATCCTGTATCTTGCAGTACCCTTCACCCTTCCATGGAGCTTCCCACCCACTGGACTTACCCACTTTCTATTGCAGATCTTTAGGTTCTCTGCTCATCATTTTACAACAAATTAGTCCTCATGGAAAAGGTCTAGAGGAAAAGCTTTCCTACCCAAATCAAAGTTTTTATTTCATACTCAAATCATGGTCTTTTTCTAAGGACATAACTCTAATGCTTTTATTATTTGCACCATTAGGGATTTCAGTGATAGGGGAAATAAAAAGGGGCAGATAAAAACTCGTGAATCCTTTATACATTGATATACCAATACATAAACAGTAGATTAATGGTGCTTTGGGGGGAAGTGGTCAGAACACATAAACTTCTAGGTATGCACTGTACAGCATGGAGACTATAGGTAACATATTTTATATATTTTATAAAGTTTACTGAGAAAATTTCTTAAAAGTTCTCATAACAAAGAAAACATATTGTAACTATGTGACGTGACAGATGTTAATTACATTGATTGTGGTTATCAATCTACAATATATACACAAATCACATCAGTATGTTGCACACCTTAAACTTACACAATGTAATATGTTACTTTTATCTCAATAAACTGGAAAAATCAATTAAGCAGGAATATATGACTTAATCCATTGATTTTAATAAATCTCTCTCCCTCCCTTCCTTCCCTCCTTCTTTCCAATACATATTTACTGAGACTCTCTTCTGAATATAGGACAGTATGAGGATGATCAGGAGCTAACAACCTAGTTGGAAGACTGCGCATACAAAGTGAAATAGCATCAGAGTGTGGAAGAGGAGGACTTTGTTACTTAATAAATTTGGGAATATAAAGTTAGCAGAAATACTAAACTCAAATACCTTTGAGTTTATGAAAGTAGAACAGTATGAAGACAGTAGGCCAAGTGGCATCTGCAAGCTGTCCATTGCATTTCTGAATCAGTCTGGCCCACAATTTGCTTTTTATGATCTTTTATGACCACTATAGTTAGCCCTTGTTCCTACTGTTGCCCTTCTTCCAACTTCTGTCCCTCCTGCTAATGATTTCCTCCACCCATGTCCCAACCTAGATCAGGGATCCCATTTGTCATAATGAAATAATTGTAGTACATATTCTGTACAACATATGATCAGGTCTTAGTTAAGGCTAGCCCACTATTTGATAAACTTACCTATATGTATCTAAATCTGCAACTAGAAGAGTAGAAGCAATAAAAGTTTCCTGCATATACAAATATAAGATGTTGTTACTATTGTGAACATTAATTTGTGACAATTTGGAATGGGTTTTGTCCCTTGATAGGGACAGAGAGTCTTATATCCTAGTTGAAAAGAAAGTCTTAGTTATGTAAGACTTACGTGGGTTCTATGCCATCACATGGTAGATAAAAGGCTTTTCAGTGTCCTTAACAACATTATAATCTGATAATGAAATTTCATATGCATCCACATAATTAATCCAAGAAGTATTTAGAGCTAAAAAGGTCATCTCTATGAAATAGCACTGCAGTTCCAAGTTTAGTATTCTAAGACTGAGAAAGTTTAAGTTTAGTACAAAAATTAGAAGAGAGGAAAGGAATAGAAAAGCACGGTAAGCCTATTTCTTCATATTTTACATATGTATATGTAAACATACATAGGTAAAGATTAACTCTAGAATATACGCTAAAGAACTAAAGAGTTGTTGCTACTTTAAAAAATAAGAACAAAAAACAAATGTGAAAACTTTTAAATTAAATTCCAACATTTTCAAACAAGTGCTGCATGGGAGATCACGCAAAGCATCCAAAACCTAAATTGAATGTATGTTGGCAAGAGCATCTTCACATCTCTCTAAATAACTAGCTAATACAGTCAGTATTTTGCACCTCATCGAGGCCTGGCACTTATTTGCAAAATGTTCCAGTCAATTGTCAACTAAAAAGAATGTAGAATTTCAATCCTTTTGGGGGAAAAAACAGGCAAAAGTTTCCTCTCAAAGAATGTTGCATTGCAAAGAGTGGAATTCTCCTGTGGCTGCCAGGACTGCTGTCAGGTGTGATCTAGCCTGTCAACATTTTTAGGAGAAAAGCATAATCAACAAGAAAACAAAGATCAAGTCATTCAAAAAGAAGATATGGAAGAACCCATCTTTAAGATGCTACAATTAAGCATTTTATCTATTCTATTGAGTAATTTTGTAGAAATTCAATGCAAAAAAATGCAAAATACTCTGACTTATTTCTTTTTCTTATTTATTTGCTAGACATCTATTTACTTATCTGACCAGAAGTTCATTTATCATGTAACATTTAATTTAATGATTTATTCATTTAACTACAAGGCAAATGATCACAGAAATTATCAGCTATGTAGCTAGCAATGAAGGAATATGCAGGTTATTTTTTATATTTTAAGATTTATTTATACAAGAACTGGGGTACAGGCCAGAGGTGTGGGAGGGCGAGAGAAATCACCAGAGACAGAGCAGGGAGCAGAACAGGCAGATGGATCAAAAACACTGCTGAGGGGAGCAGTGGGAGAGGCAGAAGAGTTCTGCTGCACCATATAGGTAGCTCCCTGGCCAGCCGGGAATTGAACCCACGCCGCAGAGACTGCGGACAGTTTCACAGCACTGAGCTCAACCCGCTGTGCCACCGGGGGTTGGGGGGGGCGGAATATGTAGTTTAATAGAGAGGGAAGGACATGTACTGAAATTGTTGTAATACAGAATAGAAAATAAAAGGCATCTTGAAAGAGAGCAAGGGACTATAAGCATCCAAAAGAGACACGTAGTTGGAGATTGGTGTTTCTCCTTTATTGAACCCATATACATTGTGACCATTGTGCATAGTGTTTTATGCATTAAATGCCTTAACTACCCTATGCAGAAAGTATTATTTCCATTTTACAAAGGAAGTAATAGAGACTAAAAGGTTAATACATTTGACTAGGTTCCCACAGTAGACGATATTAGAACACTCAGGTGTCTGAGGGTGGCTTTAGGGAATACTTCACAGAGTTTGGGGCATTTGCACAGATTCTTGAGGCTCAGGTAGATTTGAATAGTGAAATGTGGGGAAAGCTCTCTTCATGAAAGAGGTTAAAATTTGGTTAGATCCCTGGGTAGGTGCAGGTTTCCCCTCTGGCATTGGAATCTGGAGTTAGTGCAAAAAGTGTAACAGTAGAGGAAACATTTAAAAATGTTACTGTAGACCTTTTATTTTATCATAAAATGTCTAGGCATACATATATTTTCCAATTTTTTTTTGTAGCCAAATCTACTGAATGGAGTTCCTATCCATAACACACAATTTGATGCCAGATTTGATATGATTCAAAGTGGAGTGAAACTGGAAGACACTTAAGAATAATCAGAGTATGGTTTCCTTCTAGGATTTTTATTGTTTGTTTTCTCAGTCTGTTTTAGCTGCCTTGCCCAGTCCTAATTTAACACCATTTTTTATTGGCCTCTTGGTTTTTCTTTTAAACTGAGCCTGTAACTTAGTTTTCCTAAAAACAATTTTCTTTCCGTACTCATTTTTATCAGTTTTCATATTTAATTAAATCACATAATTGCAAGAATAAGCAAGACTGGCATAAATAGGTTTGGACAGGCATACAGCTAATTGGTGGGAGAAGGGCACAGGCACACTTACTGTATAACTTGCCAGCTCAGAGTATTTAATCATCCATGTTTTACAGAGGCCATGTTTTACTGAGGGAATAGAGAGCATTGATATGATGAGTCAATTAGATCTAAACGTGTTAAGAGAACTGCTATTGCAATGGAAGAGTAGGAGATAATGTATATTGGGGTCAGATCTTCTAGGGCCTTGAATGCCAAGCTAAGTAGTTTAGTCATTGCTGATTAGCCATTATTGTCATCCCTACAATGCTAGGATCATTGTGCTCAGAGCTGTGGATAGTAAAGATTAATTTAGATACTGCCTAGAGAGATTTGATAGGGAAAATAATAATGTGGTGGCAAGTGTGAAAGAAGAAAAGGGGAGGGAGTGAAATATGTTTTGGAAATAGGATAAGTATGATATGGAAATGATCATATGTGAGTGTGGTATTTAATGTACCTTTCTTAAAAGTAAATGGAAGGAATTTGCTTCCTGGACATGATATGAAACTTCTACACTTTATAGTGCTTTTGACTTTTTGTTTCCATTTAGTTTTAGTCATTCCACAACCATCCAAGAGGTTGTAATGGTTTCTCTTGCAGTAGTCCTTTGTTTACCACTGTTTATACAAGCGCTCCTTTATTTAGCACTGTTGTATATTATTTCCTAATAGTTACAGCTATGTACCCTATTGCACTGATACTAAGATACACTTTATTTTGCATTTTTCAGATCTTTAAAATCAGTATGCTTCTTAAAGTGAAAGTGCATCTTGACATATATGATGCCATGTCAAAATTAATCAGTTGCGTGTTTTTCCTTTCTTAGTGGTTCAAACCATAGTTGTGCTTTATAGCTAATAACACCTTCCTTCCTCAACCAGGTTACAAATTCCAGGGGTGATTTTCAGGCTGCTTTTCTTCTTCTTCTGCATTCTTCATAGTTCCTTGCACAGTGCCAGGCACTTTTACTCAGTACTTCTTGACTTATTGTTAACTCAAGTTAGAATTATGGTAGGATAGTTCATGAATAAGGTATTGTATAGGGACTTAGAAACTATAATATTCTGAGCTTCAAGGAAACACCCCAAACTCTTAAAACATATACTTCAAGAAATATATTCAGAAATCACAATGTGAGCAAGAATTAACTTGGTTAGCCTACTATTTAATTTTTTAAAAAGATTTATTTATGCATACAAGAACTGGGATACAGCCAGAGATGGGGGGTGAAATGATTCACCAGAGACAGAGTGGGGAACAGAACAGGCAGCCTGACTGAGATACACTGCTGAGGGGAACAAGCAGGTGAGTCAGGAGAGGTCTGCTGTGCCATGTGGGTAGCCCCCTGGCCAGGGATTGAATCTGCACTGCAGTGGCTGCAGACAGCCCCACAGGCTGCGTCTCAACCCCTGTGCCACCAGGGAGGCCCCTATTTAAAATTTTTAATGTCTGTTGTTAATGATCTCTCATGACATCTAAGGAATTTTTGAAGAGGCTATTTGGTTTTCCTTCTGTTTATATTGTTTGTGAATATATCAATTATTGGACAGGGAAAAGTAAAGAGACCAGGAAATATCCAGGTAAAAAAACCATCTAGACCCTATGTGACAAAAGTATTTTGAATAAAGTTACCTTTTCCAAAATTTTTCATAACCCAGAAACCCTGAGTGAGGAACTGGAATTTCTGAATATATATACTTTAAAAGGCACAGTAGCATATAGGTCAAGGAAGTGGGCTAGTTAAACACAAGTCTAAGGAGGACGGTTAAAATAAGCAGGGTTACTTGGTAGATATTTCAGTTTTCCAATCAGAATATAGAAATTGCTTTTGTTGGAAAAACTAATGGATGATGGAAATAGATTTAAAAATGCTCTGGTGAGGGGGCCTCCCTGATGGCACAAGGGGTAAAGACGCAACCTATGAAGTTATCTGCAGCCACTGCAGCACGAGTTCGATCCCTGGCCAGGGAAGTGACCCACATGGTGCAGCAGACCTCTCCTGTCTCGCCTCCTGCTCCCCTCAGCAGAGTATTTCAGTCAATCTGCCTGTTCTGTTCCTCACTCTGTCTCTGGTGGATCCTTTCACCCCCCACACCTCTGGCCTGTATCCCAGTTCTTGTATGCATAATTAAATAAATCTTTTTAAAAATGCTCTGGTGATGTAAATCATTAATAAAAATATAAAGAATATGAGCTTTGAATGGAAAGATATTTGCATTATCAACAAATGGTCAGTGCAAAATAAGGATTTAGTACAATGCTGCCAGAAAGGAGTTAGGTTTTTGGAGTCTGAAGACAAAGAAATAAATGAGTACAATGGGTGTGGTTGTGTCTTCTCCTGTGTCACCAAAGCTGAATCATATTGAAAAACTAAGCCACGTTTATAAAGTACAAACTTTCCTGGAAAAATTTATCTGCTGTAAGAAGCGAATATACTTTTCCCTATGTAGAGTTTACATGAGCATTATTTGGAAAATGATGATAGAAATAAAACCATAAAAATAAAATATTTAATAAGAAAGTGTTTAGTAAGGTCATAGTATGATATTATTTAAATGATAATAAAAGAGATGCTTTTTATTATTTATATTGAAAACTTCACCTTGAATTGATTTTCCTAGGCTTATTAAAGATTAAATAATGCTAACTAACCAAATATTGCCAACTCTTGATTATTGGTATGAAGAGATGATTTATTGGCATATAATTAATAAAAATTTTGACTTCCAATGAATACTTGGTGTTTTCAAAATTTTATTGTGCTTTGGAATTGCATAGGGATCTTTCAAAAATGTTGTTGAACTTCCACCCTCAGATTCTGATTTCATTGGCATGAGGTTTTAGAAAGTCTTTCTGAGTCATTCTAATGGGCAACAAAGTTTAGGAATCATTATATTGCTAGTGAAAACCAAGTATTACTTACTTTTTAAAATTTGACATAAGAGCTCCCACTATTCACTGTGTAGGGAGAGAAAACTTTTGATAGTGAAACACATGCTCTTTGCAGAAAGGATAGTTTGATAGATGTACACTTTTGCCTGTGGCAGTGATAAGGCATGCACCACAAGGATAATCTTCTGGATATGAGAATTAAATGGTCTCAAGAAAAAGATACTTATCAATTTTATCTGAATTTGGACTTTAATGAAATCTTGTTAATTTACTTAAATTAATTTTCTGTAAAACATTCATATTCAAATGTCATTTCAAAATAAAAAGGTAAATTTTGATGATTCACTATTCTAAATTATTTAAGCATTGGGGAATAATCAGAGATCTATTTTCTGAAAGGGAAAAACACTTTAGATTGTTGATCATTGCAATCACTGCTCTAGGTAGATATATATTATATTTTTGTTGTCTTTAATTTCGATGATTCCCTGAACTAAAACTTGTTGTAATACTAGCCTTCATAATGGCCCTGACTATTCTTTGGTTAGTTCTGTGATAAAAAGAGCAAGATAGTAATTTCAAGATGTATTTCCTACATGACTCTGCTTTTGTGACTTTATCGATCCCAACATTATCTGAACTCTTTCCCCCTTAGTTTTGGGATTTCAGATGAGAAGGAGTTATTTTACTATCTCTTGGAGAATAACATCGATGAACTATTTTTGTCCAATGCAGCATAAATTGTTTTTGTCCACAGTGGATTCCACCCAAAGAAGGCAGACTCTGATTACTGGTTATTAAGCTTTTTTCCCCTGCCATATGTCTGAATGGAAACGTGGCAGTTTTTTCTTTGGGTTTCAACAAAGTGTTTTCTCAAACCGCAATGAAATGAGTTGATTGAAATGCCATAATAACAGTGGTGGTAGTAGATTGTTGCTACTTCTTGATAAAACAGAGAAATGGGGCTATTTGAAATCAGGGTAACTTTGGGTGAAAGGATAAGGCCGTGAAACCAAAGATCAAATTTTCTGTAGATCTAATCCTAGCTAATAATGAATAGCTTTTACTTGTTTGAAATCTCTGCAGTTGGGATATTAGCTTCCCATCTCCTGAGACATACAAGAACCACCTCAGAATGAAGAAGAAAAGCCAGAGAAGGTCTCATGTTGGGTGACATTTGTGTTGGCTGTACTTACGCAGGAGGAAAATGTCTTCTTTTTCATGTTCGGTAGCATTCCCAAGCCATTTAGGGTGATATTTAATGGGGCTGGTCATCAGCTTAGAAATGCATAAGGGAGAATGCATTAGTCACAATTTGTCTTGATAATGCTCTCTGCACTTATTCTGGAGTAAGACACTGATGTATTCTAAAGAAGAAGATCGCCTTCCTACGAGTGCTGATCACAATAGTCTCATTAGACTTCCTGAGGCACTGAAGTGGACAGTTTTGATAGCGATGTGAGGTAATTGTTTTATTCTTAAGTCTGAAGCCAAAAGAGTTTATCTAAAATTAATGAGGGACTTTTTGATAAAATAATATTTAAAATCAAAATCAGAGTCTCAGGCATCATGCAAACTTATACTAAAATCATAATATGCTATTTGACTAAGTGCCCAAAATTATGGACAAGGATGATTTTTCTAACCTCAATCTACTGGATTAACTCTATGTATTCTATTTTCTTCAAATGTCTCTTGGATACACACACACACACACACACAAATGTGGTAACATATACACGACATAAAGTTTACCATTTTAACCATGCCTTTGTGTGGCATTAAGTACATTCACATTGTTGTGGAAACATTACCACTGTATCTCTCCAGAAAAATCTCATCATCTCAAAGGGAAATTCTCTCTTCTATCAGCCACTGGTAACCACTATTCTAATTTCTATCTCTATGAATTTGGCTATTCTAGGCACCTCATAAAAGTGGGGTCACACAGTAGTTATCCGATTTTGTTATACATTCTTTTTTAAGGATCTGGTTTCATAAAGTGATACAGTCATCACTGTTTAGACCAGGAAAAGATCAATAATGCCATCCTACTTAGATGGGTAAGTGAGCTGATTACCAGAAAATTAGCTAATTTGCTTTGCTGACTTCTGGTTCAGAACATTTTCTCCAGTTTAAGAGACTCTATTAAGACTCTATTTGTACCTATACTCAGTTTCATGATATTTGTGCTAATAAAGTATTTAACATCTCTCTCTGCTGGTCTATAATCTTGCTATTGGTTCTACATTTAGTGTCCTCTAAATGAATAAACATTGATTATACTGGCAATGAAGATGGCTAATATTTATTGTGTGCTTACTGTTTGACAAGCTTCATGCTGAGTGCTATACATGTATTTATCTCATTTCATCTACACAACATTCCCTCCTTATATAAGGATATAAGTTTAAGATACTCCCAGTTATCCCCATTTACAGATGAAGAAACTGAGCTTGATAGGTGAGGTTGTACAACAGTTATGTGGTAGAGCCAGAAGACCCAATAACAAAATGTACCCAGTCTGAGTGTTATTATAAAAAATCAATGTTAAAATGAATTTGGTTTTGGCAGTCTATTAAAATTAAGGAATACTGAAATTGTTTTTTTTTACTTCTATCAACTAATTTTCATTCAATTCCTTAATACATAAAATGATCATCTATTTTGTTTGATCAAGGATGATGTTAAATTAGTTAGATAATAGAGTTTGCAGTAACATTCTCATGTGTAAAACACTTTATGAAAGAATTATCTCTGTGTTCCATCTGTAAATATTATTAAACATATATTTTAGACATTAAAGATATTAGTGACAATAATACTTGGGTAACTCGAGTTAACCAGTCTGGGTTGAGCAATACTCTGACAATGCTCTTGACCTATAAAATTAAAAATTTGCATCCTAAGTCCACATTGTCAGATCAGCAGCACCTATCAGTTATGATTTATGTTGCTTCTAGTCTTCATTTGCCTTCAGTATTATTTGCCTTCACTTCTTATTCTTAATGGTTCTCTCAGTCCCATCAAATGGCCCTAGTAGAGGTCAACAGAATACCCAGCCAGTCAGGAGAGAGTAGCTGAATAATTCTTAGCCAGGAGGTTGGCAGAAGAGGTTGTGGACTATTCAGTGATTGACATTATCTCTCTGCTTCTTTCTCAGTTTTCTAAATCACAGTGTCAGTAATTATGTATGCATTAGTCACTTCTCTGGTGGCTCTACTCCTTACACAGTATCTTCAATACTCACCATAGATGTATCCTTTATAATGAGTAGTCAGATAGAGTGCTGCTGTCAGTCAAAAAATGATCCTTGAGGTAGTTTTTTAACCTCTAATATTGGGGCAAAATCCCTTCCACCCCCAAACGTTTGCTTTAAGACTGCGTCAGCCCAAGACCAGAGGGGAGACATGATGTTTACCCCCTAGGTCCTTCAGAGATTAGCCTAATGCCCAAAACAGATCATTACTAGATAGAATTTTTGATTTTCAATTTCTGCTGCTTACTGTCATCCTATTACTCATGGCTATGTCACCTGGTTCTGCTTGCATGCTTGCCTCCATCTCCTACTGCATAATTTACTTCTTCCACATATTCTTGCTGCTGATTACATCCCCCACTTAGTCATCATAATTTTTATATAATGTATATATTGTTTGTAATGTGTCATTTTCCTTTATATTGTTACATTGTAAACATGCTGTGTTAAAATATGTTAAATTGGTTTAAACAAGTTTCCTTTTTAGATGCCTTTAATTTAGCTCAGATTGGTCTAAACCCATGAAGAACCATATATTAAACACTCTTGAATAGCTTCTATGAAAAGAAACTTAATTTATGATGTTTAGTATTATACATTATACAGTTTCTTTATTTTTCACTCAGTTCATCATGCTGTGAAAATTCATGAATATTTAACTATTAAATGAAATGCAAAATTTTCATTATCATTTTATTGAAAACTTGACATCTTAAAATACCATACATACCATTAGTATTCTAATGCATTGTCACCTTATTGAAAAATGCTGCTAAAAAACAATACAGCCATTCAGAAAAAAAAATTTTGTCCGCCCAAGGCTATTAACTATAGTTCTACACATACATTAGTGACAAATAAGTGAAGCAGCCAATGCTCACAAAAGATGTCACTAAAATGCTAGGAAACAACTGTAACCATAGAAACCATCTCACACTGCAATCTGAACATCTTTTGTCAGTGTGTGACTAGAAATGAGATGCTTAAAATCATTAGACTATCAAAAAATCTGAACATCTCTCCATTGAAATTTACATATTTAAATATTTTGAAACCTGCAAAAACTTCAACATGATACTTCTATAAAATATTGTTTCAGCTCCTAGCCCTCAACTATCAGTTTAGATATAACAACAAAAATTATACATGAAGACTTGCAATTTTTCCCCCTCTTTCTTTAGGCTACATGCATTGTCTAAGGAGCCTAAACAAACACCCTGAGAACAGAGGTTAGCTCCGAGGGCTGTCTACCTTCCTGCTCTAAATCTTCACAATGGTGCCATTCTTCACCTTTCCTTTCTCTTTTGAACAATCACTGGCTTAAATTGTACCTGTTCCAGCAAGACAGGTTTGCAGGTTTCATAAGCCTTCATGACAGTAAGTACAAAATTGTCTTAGATAATGAGATATTTAAATAAAGGATTTGACAAACCAGTGTAGGAGAGCTTGAGTTTGGATGAATGTGGAACAGCCTTTGCAACCTTGGATATGGAACTGACTTTTTCCCCTTGTCTTAATCTTCTCAGAACTCCTGAAAGGTCTGGTTATTTAGCTGAATGCTCTGTGTTTCAGGGGCAGTAGAAGCCATTTTCTTTGAAACCTCCATTTGAAACTGAAGGTTGAAATGCATCTTGAGCATCCTGGGTTATTGAGACTTTACTGTTTGTAAATCTTTCTCCCTCCCACCTTTCATTATTATTCCAAAAATATTTATGAGGCACCACAATGTACTAAGCACTATTCTAGGCACTTGGGACACATCAGTGAAATATTCACTGCATTGTAGAGCTTGTGTCTTAGCAGGAGACAGGCAAGAAAAATTAACAGAACAAGTGCATATGATGTCTGTAGTACATACCACGTTCTCTCTCCTGAGGACATAATAGGCACTTTGTGATAGTGGCTCTGGAGTTTCTTCTACCCTCTATGCAACTGTATAGACTCCATGAACTCCAAAGTCCAGGATATTCCTCCATAGGTAATCATGGGATTGTGGTAAGATCAAAGAAGAGTCCTTCCTGATTGCTTAATAATGACTTTTTGTAGAGAAATATTTAAAAATCTTAAAGTTATAATGGACCATGAAGAAATCTAACTCCTTCATGTCATTGATGAGTAAGTGGAGATTTAAAGTTGACATGAATTGCCTAATTACTTCATTAACTGGTTAGCAGCAGAATCAGGTCTGAATTCTGTCTTCAATATACGTGCTCTTTAAATAATAAACTGACTCCTACCTATGTCTCTTGCATGTGTGTGTATGCAAATATACAGATAACCAGCACAAACACACATATACATGTATACATTAAGATGTCTCACTTGCTTAAATTTGATACCTGATTTAAATTTTACTTCTGGAATGTCAGCTTTCTCATACAATTTCTTTCATGGTTGTTTAAATTGCCAGCTGTAATGTCAGAAACAAATGTGATTCAGTGGTGGGCACTGGAGGAGGCTCTAGAGAAATGACTGAGTGTGCTCAGGGAGGCCTTCATCATTCCTCACCCTCTCATTCCTCCCACAGAGCCTACACTGTTGTTATACTGTGCACCATTCCATATCTGTAAACTGAGAAATAACTTGTGAAATTCATTTGGTCAAACCATAGTATTAATTCATTAGTGTTTTATAAACTGTTTATTATATATATATAAAATATATATATTTTATGTTTGTGTTTATTTATACATGTGTGTACACACATGTACACACATGCATAATACATGCAGTAAAATGGTCTATACATACAATCTCCTTTTTCTTTAAAAATATAAATTTTCTACTAAATAGTTATTATACCTCTTCAGATAATAGAGAAGACAATACCACAGAGTTTTTAAACGGCTTTAATGATAAATCAACAAATTATTAAAAATTTGATAAAATAGCAGAGCAACTTACTCTTTGCCATGTTTAGTCAAGAGTGGGCTTCAATTCCATTTTTCAGTGACTAGAATGATATAGAATCTAAAATGTAAGTGGTTTCCATCCTCATTGCAATCTAATAACCAGCTCTGCTTTTTTCCAGCACCCTGCTGCCTCCCTCCTTCCTCCAACCCCCTTCCCAACTGAGGACAGGAAACACTATTAGCCATTCTTTTTTTTTTTTTTTTTTTTTTTTTTCATTATTGAACTGGATTCTTAGCATCTCAGGTCCCCTGGGGCATGGGGAAACCTGTTTAGGCAGACCACCCAGGATTCCACAGAAAAGTGGTCAGTGGATTGCAGGTGGTTAGACTCCTGCTCAAGTTTCTGTTAAGACCCATTAACTCTGACTTGGTGGGCATTTAAGAGCATTAACTACTTCATTTCCAAACCCTTCAGGCAGTAAAGTATTTGAATGTTACAGAAGAATTACTGCTACTTCTGGAGATTCCTGGGCACCACCATCTCTGCTTCTTGTGAGAGAATGCCTTCATCCCCCCAAATTCCAGCATAGGCTCTAAATCAGGGCCAAGAAATGTTAGCAGTTACCTCTTAGAAAAAACTAAGAAGTTTTTTTTTTATTATTAAATTGTTTTTCAGAGATATTGGGAAGACTCCTCTGATATCTCAGTGGCTTTTGAAAATTTACCATAAAAGCTTTATTTCTTTTGCTTAAGATTTTACCATCTTGTTAAAAATGCAAATTTCCTTGGGAGCATCAAAATATTAAAAACTTATGAAGTAAACCTTACAATGAGACCCAACCAGATTTGTCCTAAGTACATACTTTGATAGCCCATGAAAGTGCTTAGAGATGAGTATGGAGTATGGGCAGGTGGCAATGCCAACACCTGGGGAAAGGAAGAGGGAAGAGAGATTAGGTATTCTTAAAACACTTTTATTTTTAGTAAAATTTATGATAATTCAAGGATTTGGGTGGGGGATGAGGAAGAGAGAGTAAAGGAGAAAAGAGAGACAGTGAATGTGTCTAGGAGTCAAAAAATAGAAAGAGACTGGTAAGACTCAGATTGATTTGCATCACTGGACAGAAACAGATGATGATTGTTTAGAGCAGACACTAAGGATTGTAATAAGTTGATGTTATCTTAGTAAACTTTTGGTTAGTAGTGCAAGTAGAAATCAATAACTTGGTTTCAAAACCAAACAATTAATTTGTTGATATTGTCTTTATTCCATTAACATCTTCAAGGATGTGTATGAAGCATGGTGACTCATTTAAATTCTTTGGATTGAATTGAATCAAAACTCTGCTTAAAAATTTCTCTCAAAACTACTCAGGAAATATCTCTGCCCCAACAATTAGACTCAGGAACTCTGAGTGCAGAACTGAATGAAAGTGAAGTTCTCTTCACTGGGTTGACCAGCCATCTGATGTCAGAGTATAGTAAAGGAATGAGGTGGTTACCTTTGGTTATAAAGATTGATTGCTGACACCAAGATTCCTGACTTGAAGAACTGATTAAATGAGGGCTCCTTCTATAATGACAGGAACAGGGATTTGAAGGTAGGGCATCAACCAGCAGTAACTGAAGCATATAAGAGTCATATGGGTGTGAATTATAGTAACTGTTGAAACAGTGGTATAAGATATGGCTGGAGCTATCTCTAAATTGTAGTTCTAGCATAACCCATGAGAACTATTCCAAAAATTCTGGGGGGGATATGGTCATATCTCTTATTTTTCTTCAGTAGAATCTGAATTTCTCTTTTGTCTCCACTCTTGGGTGTTTACACAGCCTCACTGAGGTATCTGTATTCAATCAGGATAAACCTGGGGTTTGGTTCCTGAAGTGCTACCCAGTATGGTTATTAACAAGTCTGTCCCACACAGACTGCAGTAGTGTTGATCTCTATGGGCCAAATCCTTTCACCAGCTCCCATAGTTCTTGGAGGGAAGTTGTCATCTTGGAGAAGAAATGGAAGAAGAATGACTATGTTTAGTTAAGAATGCCTAGGATCATCTTGGATCATCCCACACTCACTGCTCTTAGAACTCAGCTCTTCAATCCTTTACACAGGTGTTTGGAAGACATCACAATTCCAGATATAATGTATCAGAAATAGTCTAATCATCCATTCCTTCCAAGGGCCTGAAATACTTGTCTGCTTCAGTCCCCCAGTTACTGGATAATCCTTCCTTCTCAACTCTTGAAACACAAAAGATCTTCTTACATCATTTTTTTTTTGACAATAAAGCTATCCATTCAGTTTCCCATGAGCATTCCCAGTCTTATCCATCTTTATCATTTCTGAAGGTGGGAGAGTAGAGTCAAATTTTGTGAATTAGGGGAAAATTATTGTCATAAGAAACATCAAGAAGTCTTTATATGATCTCTTCTCACTATAGCTTTTTTTTTTTTTTAGGTTCAAATTTACACAAACTATCCAGAGAGAGATTTTGTGCTCCACAGAGCTTATATCTTGGAATAAATTCTCCTTAGAAAGTAACCCTGTGAGGGAAGCTGTAGCATTATACAATATGGAGGATTTGAACTGCATTAGAATGAGGAACTTTGCCTCCCTTTAATTTCCAAACAACTTCTGTGTCACTGAGCATGGAGCTAATAACTCTACAGACTCACTTACAAGTTGAGAAGTGATAGTGTGATTGGATTGCAGTTCTTTAATATTTATGAGTGCCTAAATGCCAAATGAACTCAACAATAAGCTTTCTGCTGTTACTCTCAACAGGAAGGCTGAAAGCAGGTCAAGTGTGCAGGCTCATCCTTCAGTTATTTTGGAAGTAATGGTCCACTAAGGCTGGGTCTACATAATAACACATTAACTCTCTGAAAAATGAAAAATTAGGTCAATCACCTAACTATTTTGACACCATAGAGAAGTTATCAATGTGCTCATTCTGAGTTTTAGGCATAAACCATTGAAATCTATTATTTCTGCTATGTATAGATAGCAAATACTGTCAAAATTCACTGATCCAATAACAATACATGATGTAAGAGTACATTTTATATGTTGGACCAATGCTAAGTGCTAACACTTTAAATATATTATCTTTCTTAAATTTCACAATCTTATGAGGCAAATGCTATTTTATCCATTTCAGAAATGACTAATCAGAAGAATATTTCTTTTTCTTTATTATTAAAAATAGGACCATATACTTAATAAACTAAATATTCTTTTATACTGTGGTTAATTGTAAGCCTGAGTTTCTATTAGAGAAAAGATCAAATAATAGGGTCTTGGCATGCATTGCCATTGCTTTGGTTTCAAAAATTCTTCACAGAAAAGTGAATTCAGAAAAACAGCCTGGAGATTTGGAAAGCTGAGGTCATTCAGAAGAATTGAATCCTTGGGTGAGGGGCAGTTAAAATTCTTTTTTTTGGTTTCTTTAAAAGAATTATATAAAGCTATATATGTAGCTTCTCTTTTTAATTAAAGCTACATTGGTATACAGCACTATCTGATTCAGAGGCATACTATCATACCTTTTCAGATATATGTCACTTTGTCACACCCACCAACCACCAAGGTATTGTAGTGCTCCATCATAGTTCTTTGGGCCCCCTCCACATTTTGTTCTCCACCCTTCCCCTTCCCCTCTGGTAGCGTTAATTCTACAGATAGATTTCTAGGGTTTGTTATTGGTTTGGTTTAACCCTTTGTTTCTCTGTATTCTACCTATAAGTGATACCATCTGTTATATGTCTTCCTCCTTTTGATTTATTTTGCTAGAAACAACACAACACCCCAAGTGCCCAAGGACGGACAAGTGGATATGTGATACAGACATAACACAATGGATGGAATACTCAGCTATAAAAAAAAGATAAACTCTCACCACTTGTGACAACATGGATGAAACTGGAGGGAATAATGCTGAAGACTCTGTCTTAAGTTTCCTGTTTCCTTACATCCTATTATGACTTGAGGTCACAATGATAGAATTTAGACCCTGTCTGCACTCAACTAGCTCTAGCCTAGAAGATCTGTATCATGCATAGATGCCATAGAAGAACATTGAGAGGAACATTCTAGATACTCCATTTACCAGGATCATCCATAAAAAGGGACATGATCCAGGACCATTATGCTATTTATTGTCAACCATTCAGCAATGTTTATACTTATGAAATGACTAAAATAAACAAGTAGGGAAGTCTTAAAGTGAAAAATAAGTCAAAAGAAGTCAATTAATAAATAATGTACTAGAAGGGACAGGCAAGAGTGATAGGAAAGAACACTCATTTTGCTTTGGTGATGACAGAAGAGGTGGTAAGTCAATTGTGGGTGTGCATATGAGTCTCAAGTAATTTTATTATTTCTCTCTTACTCCAACCAGTTGCTTCCTTGAGTCAGTAATACATTTGGATAGATGAGGCTCCTTCCAAAGTTTACAGCTCAATTAATAGCTTCTCACCCTCTTCCCCTCCCCTAACTGTATACTTTGGATATACATGGATTTATATACCAAGTTTCCTTCTTGGCCAGGGCATAGATTCAGTGCTGTTACACACATGTGTTAGCATATAATGGTTATGTGAGATGGTATGTGAAATCATCCTTCCAGCCCTGTGCCTTGACTGGGAAGGTGAGGAGGGTGGTAAATGTGAGTGCAAAGATTCTCATAACCAGAAGATGCAAATGAACGAGAAGAAAGACAAGCCATATAACATAGGAAAGGGAAATACCACGAGAAGCAGATACTAGAAAGACCCTTCAACATTGAGGTTGATGCCTGAGAAACCTTTGTCCAGGAGAATTGTTTAGCTAATGGAAATAGACAGAAGCCTTATTTCCCCTTCCTTTTCCAATCCATAGTAATCTCAGAGATAGAGAAGGTACTATCTACAGTATGGGCCATTCAGAGTTTTAAAAAATCTTGGTTTTTAATTGCTTAGATAGAAGAATCAGGGATCAAAATGTATCAGCATAACAAAAATGATGACTGCAAATATGAATGTTTAAAACTCAGGTTCAAAAATTATAAATTATTATATTTATATAGATCAGTCATCCTGAAAGTTAGAAGGACAATCAACACCGGCCTGTTCTAAGATTTGTATTTCAGTGGCCATCTTGTTTCAAGTACAGTTGTGATTTACTTGCCAAGATTTTTGTCCTCTGGCTAATGAAAAGGAACTGAAAGGAAGTAAAAGTAAGGTTAACAATTAAAAATGTTCTGAATGCTTTTTCGCCTATAAATTGACTGAACTTGGCTTGGCTTAACTTTGCCAAATACTGTCATCATCTTTGACTCTGATGCTATATGAAGCTACAGTTTTTCCATCATGAGTACATGTTCTTTTGGTGGGGATAAATGTTCTTTTTTAGTCCTCTTTATCAACTCCTTTTCTTTAGCCTTTATTTCTAGTCACTATTTTTCTAAGCATGAAGTTCAACCACTGGAGATTTCACTGACATCTAACTGCAATCATAGTCTTTGGAGGATAGAAATAATTAAACTAGATTATATTCATATTTCATATCTTTTTATAACTTCATATACTTTAATACACCCACAGCGACAGGTAAAAGTGAGTCAAGATTTCCATAAAGAGACATTTCACCTTGTGTCTAATTGAAAATGCAAAATAAGAAGTGAGTTTTAGATATGAAATGGTATTAGAACAGAGGCTCTATAGCATATGAATGAGTTTGCTCTTAAGAAAAATGCATAAACAAACTTATTGTCTAATGTTATAAAGCTGTCTTATTTTGTTGGGAGGAGGGAAGGGAATAAATATTTACTCTGTGTAAACTTGGACAAAATTTTCAATATCCTGTACTTGAGTCTTCTCATCTGAGAAGTTAAGACATTGGATTAGATTATTTTAGTATTACCTCTAGTTTCAAAATTCCACAATTCAGTCCTAGAAATGATAAAAACATTTGCTGTAGGAGCTGAGTATCATGGGAGGAAGCAAAGTTTTCAGCAGGTGCCACAACTTAATTTATGATGCTCATTATTTTCTATGTTTCGTGATAGTGACTAGAATACATGTTACTAAAGGAATAGATCACTTTCCTTTGAACAGTGCTTGATAAATTTCTTATCCCTTATATTAGCTTCTTAAGTAAAACTGGACATGGTGTGTGAGATTTTAGCCTTTTATATTTCACTATCATTATTTTCTAAGGGTAATGCTGATTCTTTTATTGTGTGTTGTTGAGGGAGTGAGTGGCAGTAAGTTTAGAGAACTTGGCAAAAATTAAGGCTAGGTCATAAAGAGTCTTATATGCTATAAGAGGCTTGAACTTCTTAGCACCTTATTAGGAAGGTAATGAAAAGCTATCAATAACTTTTAATGAGAGGCAAGGTATTGAGACAGAAATGGTCTTGTCTTTTAGAGAGAAAACTGGCACAAATTGGTGTGGGAACAGCCTACAATCAGTGTGACCAGTTGAAATGCTCTGAAAATAGTCCAGGCAGAGGATGAAAAGTCCATAGAAGATGGAGAAAGAGGATGACTACAGTAGTAATTTAAGGCAGGCAATCACCGGTTTTTAATTGTTTCATACACATGCAATGTCAGGGAAAGAGGACAGTTGAAGATGGCTCCATGTTTCTATCTTGGAGGTCTGGGGAGATAGTAGATGTTTGGATAGAGAAAATAATAAGCTCAATTTTATGCATAGGGGATGAAAATGTAGCAGGAATGATCATAAAAGAGGAGCAGAGGAAAGGGGAAAGGGGAATGTTGACTTTAAAGCAGAGAAGAAAAGGAACCCAGCAAGATAAGTTGTGATATCTGTGTTATCCATGACTCAACTGATGAAACAGACATTTGTTATGTTAGAAAGGCTATGGCCTATGAGAGAGAGAGAGAGAGAGAGAGAGAAAGAGAGAGAGAGAGAGAGAGAGAGAGAGAAAGAAATAATGACATCATTGGATGAGCTAGCATTGGGCTTCTCTGTCTTCTTTTTAAATTTACTCTCTGTATTCTTGATGCCAAACATGATGCCTGACAAATAAGAAGTCACTTTATGCTTGTTGAATAGGTGGATAACTTTAATGTATCATCATGATGAGAGTGTATAAAGCATGATATGAGACCATCAAGGAAACAACTATTTTTGAATGGATAATAAAAGTCAATGATATTTAATAGAAAAAGTGGCATTTAATTTAGGTCTTGAAGGTAGAGGAGGATGGAAGATGAGAAACAATTGAGGTAGAGGTAAGAACATTTGTAAAGACATATTGGTAATAAGATGAATTTATTCTTAATTTTGAGCTCTTGAGGAAGAAGAATGTCCTTTTTAAAACAGTGTGCTATTGAGCTCTGTTTCAGTATGAATTATCATGAGGATTTTTTTTTATTTTCTAAAAAAGATTTTCACTCTTGAAAATATGTCTCTATTTCATCATTTTTAGGATTGCCATATTATTATGCTGTATGCATAAATAAATAGAAATGGTGTGCACAGCTTCTCCCACTTAAATGAAACAGGGAAATAATTCCACTAAGCTGCTCCCTCAATCAGTGAGTCAATGATGTAATGATGCTCTTATGTGAACAACAGCATCAATACTGATGAGTAAACCCTGATAATATTTAAAGACCTTAGTTTTGGAATGAATAAGTATGGAATAAATTAGGTTTTAAAAATGACTATTAATTTTTCTCAACAAACTGTGGAACTGAGGAAACATAAATTAGCATGTTTTTGTCTTCCCCTTCTCTAACTAACTATAGTCAGAATCTTGTCCTAACTATAGTCTAGAATCCTGTCCTAAACTATCCATGTTCTGATAGATTCTTATAATTGATTTGTAGAAAGAGTAGAAACATTTCCTAGTTTATTTGTAATAGATGTTTCCTTCTTTAATTACATATTGTTTAATGTCCTATGTGTCAAATATAATATTGTGTGTCATGAGGAATATTCTAGCTCCTGAGGAACTTGCAGACCAGGAAGAGACAAAATTTATCCACATTTAAAAAAATAAGCAATCAATAACTAAACTTAGTAGTTCTTTTGATTAAAGTTCAATTGGATTCCCAAAGAATTCAACTCTCCTTTTAGTTTCTGAACACTTTCAGAAGACTTCAATTCCACAAACATTTATCAAGTGCTTCCTGTGTACCTGTCACCTTGGCAGTTACGTTGGAGGATTCTGAGATGAAAAAGATATAGCCCCTGCCCTCCGGGTGCTTTATTTGGGAATGGGAAGAGTGGGAGTTAGATAAGTACTCAAATGACTCTGCTCTAGGCAGAGTAAGTTAAGAATCATGAAGGAAGGAAATCAAGTTGGCTGTGGGTGAAAGTCTCTCAAAGCATCAGAAACAATAGTATGGAGGTGTATCAAGTACTATGGGAAATAAAAAGAAAAGAAAGAGGATATGGGTCTTAACATCTTCAAAGTAATAAAACAGGAAAAATGAGATTCACTAGGTATTTTTGATTTAAATGGATCATGTAAACCTTCAACTTACTTATTACAAAGTGTTATCTCATGCCTTGAAAAGTTCAGTGAAGTAAGTATTGTGTTTAATAAGCCTTTCCTACCTAATGCCAGAGTTCAGGACCCAGGGCAATTGTCCTTCTTGTCTGAGGCTCAGTTATTTCCTTGGGAGCAGACAACTTGATGGTCCTCTGCTTTTTTTGAGATCAGCGACAGCTCTTATTAGTGCACTGCTGCTGGCTCATTTCTCGCACCTGCCACCCACCACCAAGTGTATGGGTGGTACTCAATTCCTGTTTGACTCACTGCTGTGACTCCTGGGAGTAAATGCAGTAGAAAAAGCAGCTCTCTGTAGTTCACATTTAAGGCCACAACTTGTTCCTAACTCATATGCTTTGGGTGGTTCAAGTTTTTAGTCTTCTTCTTGAGTTTTTATCTTCCTGTAGAACTGACCTCTTAGCTCTTTTATTTATTTTTTTTTTTAAGGTCTCTGCTCAAATGTTACTTTTTTTTTCTTTTTTTTTAATTTTTCTTTTTTATTTATTTATTTATTTTTTAATAAATTTTATTGTTATATTCCCCATACAATTGCAGCCCCCCCATTCTGACCCCAGTCCCTCCCCTCCCGCCCCCACCCCCCTAAAAGTGTCTCTGGTTCATGGTTTTTTGTTGATTTTGATTTTCACTTTCTTATATTCATTTTCCTGGTCCCTTATTTAAGTTTTCTAGATTCCTGCTATGAGTGAGACCATCCGGTATTTTTCTTTTTCTTTTTGGCTTATTTCGCTGAGCATGATCCCTTCCAGCGCCATCCATGTTGCTGCAAATTGCATGTGTTTATCTTTTTTGAATGCTGAGTAATATTCCATGGTATATATGTACCACATCTTCTTGATCCAGTCATCTATTTTTGGGCATTTGGGTTGTTTCCAAAGCTTAGCTATTGTAAACAGTGCTGCTATAAACATAGGGGTGCAGGTGTTCTTTGGAATTGATGTTTCTGTGTCCTTTGGGTAAATACCTAGGAGTGGAATTGCTGGATCATATGGAAGCTCTATGTTTAGTAGGTCCAGAAATCTCCACACAGCTTTCCACAGTGGTTGGACCAGTTTGCACTCCCACCAACAGTGCAGAAGAGTTCCTTTTTCTCCACACCCTCGCCAACATTTGTTGTTGCTAGTTTTTTTAATATGTGCCATTCTCACTGGTGTAAGATGGTATCTCATGGTAGTTTTGATTTGCATTTCCCTGATGACAAGTGATGTTGAACCTCTTAGCTCTTTTAAAGGTTCTAGAGAGATCCAGCTGATATTGCAGATCAGCCTCAGGGGCATTGAAAGAAATTTATAGGTCTAAGAGTCTTCCTTGCATCCTCAGAGATTCTTACTGAATCTTACTGAATTCTTACTGAACTAGCCTGTCCAAGAGATTTTTAAAAGCTTCCAGGTGATTCTTACATGTAGTTAGGTATAAGAACCACAAATTTTCACAAAGTGTCCTCTGTGGCAGCCTCTTTGTTTCTGAGTTTGACTATTCTTATAGGGTAGGAAGACTGACTTTAACAAAACCTGCTGTTTCATGGACAATCAGAATATCTGGGGATCGATTTAAAGGTATTATGTAAGTATTTCACTCACAAGTCAACAGCAATTTATCAGATTCTCTTGATCCTTCAATTGACAAATATTTCTTGGGTAGTTATAGTAACAACTGTCCAAGGTTGATAAGATGCAACCACGAGAAAAACTCTCTTTTACTAACAAGAAGCTACACAGTATGTTAGGAAGAATACAGGCTCCAGAATTAGAAAATCCTTCAAGTATTGAATGTGCTATGTATTTTGTTGTGTGACCTCAAAAAGTAACTTCAGCCTTACAGAAACTCCTGCCCTGATTTCCCTGAGCCTCCGATATCACATCTGCAAAATGAAGATATTAATACATATTTCATAGTTCTCTACATTAGGACTAAAATATACTTTTTAAACCCTCAAGGAAATTCATAGATAAGGAAATTGAGACTCAGAGGTTAACACGTTGTTCACAGTCACGCATGTGGAAAGTTTCAGAGGAAGGATTTATCTAATAATATGGTGGATCATTGTAAGAATGTCTCCCAATGAATCATACCTTTCTGTGTGCACATACCTTTGCAATATGAAGTTACTGCTCCTCTCAAGAGATGGAGTTTATTTTTCTATTCCTTTGAATCTGAGCTGTTCATGGGTACATGTGACATTGTGTGAGTTCTGGAGCCTAGGTCTAACAGACCATGTCACTTCCCTCTCATGGTCTTGAAAGGCAAGACTACCATGAGGTGAAGACATCCAGGTCAGCTCACTGGAGAATAAGAGGCCATTTAGAGGGGACTCGATGTTCAATTGACAGCATCAATTAAATACATGTAAGTGAGACTATTTTGGTATTGCCAGCCCCAGTCAAGCTGTCACCAATGAGACTAACAGACTACTTACACAATTTTCAGGCTGTGAGAAATTACAAGCTACCAAAAGTTTGGGTGGTTTATTGCTATGCATCAATACATAATTGAAATCCAGACTCACACTCTTCCTTCTAACCACTTTTCTGGAAAAATGTATATAAAATACTTATTAAATTGCTTGGCGCACAGTAGTTATTCTTTAGTCCTTCTTAACATTCTTATTACATCAGAAGGTAAAAAGTACACAAAGATTTCACTAACAGCAATGACGATAAATGACAATGAGTTTTACAAACAGATGCTGCAGAAATGTAGGGGGCATTCACTTTGGGTTGTAAGGATAGGGTAGAATTGTGACTAACCCTTGAAGCTTGCAAGTATTTGAGAAACCTGTAGAAATTCCATTGTCCTGCTAAACTTTGGTTCAGCTTGTGGTCACAAAGTTTATAACCACTATCCACTTCTTCTTAATGTGTCTTATGTTTTTAATGTGAAAAAATATGAGCCCCTGCTAGCACTCTCCAAAGTCACATAATTTTATTAAAGAACTAGAGAGTTCTATTAAAAACAACTGCTATGGAAAGAGAAAGCTTAAACAGAGTATAGGCAATTACCTGAAGGCCTGTTCACTGATTTCCCTTGGGCAGTTTTCTGGAAGGTGCTCGCATATGAGTCATTGCACAATTTCATGAGTGGGAGGGAGGTTATCAGAGGCCGGATATTCCTTTTTGTTAGGGGAAAAATAAGGCAAATCAACATAAAAGTCTTTTAAACTCCCCTGGTAACTAGATGATCTTGAATTTTAAAGACATATTGAAATACTTTATTTTAGAAAGCATTTAAAGTCATCATTGTTTTGAAATTGCTAAGAGGTTAGTCTCAGCATCATTGCCTTTGAAAGCAAAAATTTTAACCAAAAGATAATTTAATTATTAAATGGCAATTTGGTCCAATAAGCAGAAGTAAGGCAATATCAGCATGAATTTCAAAAACTGGCTAAGAGCTATAAATATAGCCTGCAATATTTTGCAATATCTAAAGTGTTTGGCCTAATGTTGAACATGCTCCATTGTTCAAACCAGCTGTGTTCTTTCACTCTTTCATTTCTATAAAACTAGGATAAAGGCTGTCAAAGCAAACGCGGCAGCAGCAGCAGCAGACTTTCTTGCTGAAAAGTTCTGTGTACATAGTACATAGCAATCTCAAGATGGAACTTTGAATGTTTCAAACCAGAACAAAATCTTCATCTAATTATAAGTGAACTATATTAAGCACAAAAGGCAATTTCAAATTATACTGAACAAAGTTACATTTTACTCTTTGCTTTCAAAATGCATTTATCGCAATTTCACAAACTAATTGCAAATTCATTTTGCTTAATTTTCTTAGGTTATTTCTTTTATTGCTTTCAAGTGCTCTGCATATTTCTGAACCATCGAAATCCATAAGGGAGATTTCGAGGAGCTTTTTTTTTTTTGTTAATTTGTATTTAAAATTGTAGAATAGGAAATGAATCATTCTTTTTGTTTCTTATTCTTGGATTAATGTGATGACCACCAAACCGGTTCCAGTTATTACAGACACATTCAAAATAGAGGGAGAAAAAGTTACCAGTGATGAGCACATTTGAAAAACTAGATTTGGAGAAAGACTGCAATTTTAGAGACAAACTCAAATGGAACTGAACTGTATATAACTGACTTCCACTTATGTTGATATGATTGTAGGTCTTTGTATAATTTTGCATAGGTTCTCAAACAGAGGCGGCACTCCATTTTCTACCAAGGTTGATTATCTACTACATAGATTAACTGTGGCATGTGGTTCATCTAAGGCTGATTATTTTGCTCTGTTTACTGTAATTCCAGTATGTCTTTCCCAATTATATGCTGTATGCCAGAAAAAAATAATTCTAAACTGGATTCAAAAGCTCCTGCTTTTCAAAGTAAAATAGAAGTTGATACATTAAAAATATTTTATTTTGTTATTTTATATTTATGGTCTGCTCTCCTCTTGCACCATTGGTAGGGAAGGACAGTGGATAATGGTCAGTGTGCAGCAAGTATGATTTTCTTTCAGTAGTTTCACAAAGTGTGTTTCTGGAAATGTTGATTCGTAGCTTAACATGGACTTTGTTCCTCTGTGTCCTGGGGGACATGGCAACCCCTAAAATACCTGCATTCGAGTATGTGTGCGTGTGTACGTGGGGGGTGTGTGTGTACGTGTGTACATGTGTGTGCATGTGTAGAGGGAGGGAGGAAGAATCCTGGGGATAGGATGTGGGAGGTCAGCTCTCCTTTCCTGCTTTGGCACAGATAAGATAGTAATCACAATTGAATTTCTAGGTTCTTATCTTTTAATAGTATTACTCTTCCTATAATTGAGTAAATTGTTTGTGTGCTTGTTAATTAATTGCCCCCAAATAATAAAAAGTGTGTGGAATTCATTCTGCTCTTTGTGGATTTTAGAGTTTTTGCTTGAGGGGAATGTCATTAAGTTGTAATAATAACCTACATTTACATAGCGCCTTCAACATTTTCATACTGAAAGAACCTAGAATACCTTGAAATTACCTTGAATAGATGTAAGAGCTATAGATATCTTTCCTTAAATGTCCTGAAATATCAGCATGCCTAAAATTAAAATGCAGTCATTCTTAAAACATAGCCATGGAAAATGAAAAGTTTTATTTCCTTGGTGGAAGCTGGAATTAATCAAGGATTTGGGAATCTAAGGAGCTTGTTTAAGGACATAGATATCTAATTCACAATTATTTTATTTCCAGCTTCTCTTGCTTGCTTCATCTTCTTATGGCCGTCTGTCTACCACATTTCCCCCCCTTCCCTCCTTCCCTGCCTTACCCCCTCCTCCTTCTCCTTCTTTAGTAAATGTGGTCTGGTCCTTTACCCTGCTGAGTTGGTGGCCAAAGCTGATGACTCTGTTTTTAATTAGCAATTATTGGCTCTTCAGATTTTTTTAAAAGATTTATTTTTTATGCATATAAGAACTGGGGTACAGGCCAGAGGTATGGGTGGTGAGAGGATTCACCAGAGACAGAATGGGGTACAGAACAGGCAGATTGAAATACACAGCTGAGGGGAGCAGCGGGCGAGGCAGGGGAGGTCTGCTGCGCCAGGTGGGTTGCTCCCTTGCTGCCTGGGGATTAAACTCAAGCTGCAGTGGCTGCGGATAGCTTCACAGGTTGCATCTTAACCCCTTGTGCCACCAGGGAGGCCCAGCTTTTCAGATTCTTGCTAAAAACATATCTCAAGCTCTCTGTTAATCAACTCTAATCAAACTCCGTTGAAAGAAATGGTAGTAACACACAATGGCTTGCAGAATTTCCAGATTAGTCATTTCTCATGATATTTAAATATTTCCCCATAAGAACAATTCAAGCCACAGGAGACTTGGGTAGCTCAAGCATTTTATTTTACTCTCTCGGGAGATTATTTTTTCCAAATTTATTTACTAATTTATTTTTGTTATACAAGAATGATTTTGGATAACTGCTTTTATTTAGCTGTGTTTTGCTATTATGTCATTCTCTAGATTGAGGGAAGCTGGGGGACAAGGTCACTTGAAACTTGCTCTATTTCTCACAGGAATGTTACTGCAAAGTCTGTTGCATTACACAGTGTTCTCTTTATGTGCATCTGAAAGACATTCCACTCTGAACACACTACTAGGGAAAGCATGGCTTCTTTATGGCAACTGTGTTATTTTTATATCCTGGTCCCTACCAATCATATTTTATTTTCCTTTGTTTGGCTTCTCACAAGCTTACAGCCAAATTTTACAGCCTACTTCTAGGAGCTATATGATTCGTGGTCTGCATTCTCTACACTAATCTTTTTCCTGGCTTTATTTGATTTGTCTGTCCTTGATTTTTTATCCCTTCTCCAATTAACTCATTATTCTAACATGATTTACTATATGATTTTTTTTTAGTGTAACTCATTCCTTTTCAGGGTAGGAGGAAATAAATGTGAATAAGCAGATAAATATCAAGGGAGAGCACTCAATAGACCGACCCCCAGGGGTACCTGAATTATTTCACATACAGCCAAGACAAAGTGTCCTCAGTCAGTGCTGCCAGGCTGGATGGCGTCCACAAACCCCATCTCATGAGACCTTGGGACTCAGATATTATGTCACAATATCTAAGAGGAAAAGGTGCTCTGGGCCCAACTGCATAAATTATAGTCTTCTCTTCTCCCCATATGAGATACTAAAATTCTTAAATAATGTAATTTGGAGTGAATTCCAACTTCGTAAAGTCCTTCAATGAAGAGATTACAGGAGGCTCAGAACTGCCTGATCTCCATGACTTATGGCTTTGGTGTTTCATGTGGAAGAAAATCCTCAGAAAGGAGGGAGGAGGCAGAGCCAGACCCTAAAGTCCTTAGGTTTTGACAGTCCCCAAACAGGGAGAGGGAGTGGTGGGCTGACTTATAGAAGAAAGAGCAAGATGGGTATTACATATTCTCCAGGGACTTTTTCCCCAGGTTTAGACAAAAGAAAATTGCCATCAGTATTCCTAGAAATGTCAGAGGCCCAGGAGGGTGGGTGACCCACAAATCAGCACTCTAGGGCAGTACATTTTAGAGGGTAGGTATCTCAGATAGTTGGCAGATACAGGGTTTATCAGTTTTAGGACCATTGACCTTAGATTCAGTAAAATGATTCTGATTCCCTTTCCCTTCCATACCTGGCATACGTATTAAACCTTCTGCAATAACACAAGTGGATGGAATTGTTGCCCTGTTAGGATGGCACGCATAATGCTGTATCCATGGACCCAGAAAGTTATTCTAAAACTGCCTATGGCCTAATTCTGGTCTTTCTGGCAAAAAGAGGATTGGGATTTTTTTTTTTTTTTTTTGAGTATGGAAAATGAGAGCCAGCCCAGGTCAGTATAAAGAAGCCTATACAATTGTTTTATTCTTTACATTGAGTTTGTTTCCAGATGTGAAGTTTTATCCATTTTAAGATCAAATTTTGCTTTTACAATATGAACAGAAAATGAGATCAACTCACCATCCTTTACTTTATTACAAACTTCTGGAGAACATTTTATAGATATGAGTGACTTGTTGGAGGGAATCCAGAAAATAGAGAAGTGAGATTGGGACCTATGAGAAACATTTTGAAATTTTTCGCCAAAGGGTGATAAGGTAATAAAAGCTGAGCTCAATCTAGAAAGCCTGGCTAGAATTGTGGGCCCCACTGCCTAACATGATCAGTCACACTTTTCAGTCCTCATGTGAATTCCAGGTGACAGTGGGGAGAGGAGTCTGACTACCTGTTCTCCAAACACCGTGCAGTAATGTCAGTAGTAATGGTTGAACCCACAGGTAACATCATGCCAACAAGGGGTCAGTGAGAAGTGAATGCAGGTCTGCAGCCTGCACACCTGGGTCTGGCTGGAGGCCTTTGGCACTGTCCCCTGTTTACATGAGTCAGAACTCAAGAGATCCTCTGGCTTTCTGCCTGATTTTTGAGTCATGGTCAGCTTGGAGAGGTCAGCCAGACTGAACTTCATAAACTATACCAAACAAAAGAGGCCCTTGGTTTTGACCATGTGCCCAGATTTCCCTGTGCCCAACTTTAAAGCAGCATCATTCTACTTAACCGTTTGTAACACGATATCACTTAAACTAGCTCCCCTAGTTACTTGAGATAAACAGCACAGAGGGAGAGAGAGAACTGAGGAGGAGTAATAGAAACACGTGTGCTTTACAGCTATTCATTTTGATTATTACAATAACCTCTATTTTTGAATTCTGAATTTCTGGGGAAAAGATGGCAAATCTAATGATTGTGATCTAGTAGCTTGTTGGTACTGAAAATAAGAATTAAAAGGGAAGGCAAAGGACTTGGACAGAACAAATTTGATTTTTTCCCTCCCCATGATGGTTACCACAGTGGTGCTATTTATCTAGATGTGTATCTCCTGCATCTTCATGCTCTACTTTAAACCCTGGTGTGGTATGAATAATTTCTCCCTTTGTTTCTCTTGAAGTTATTTCAAAACAGAGCAATATAATCTTCCCATTTTTTAAAATAGTTTCCCATTCAACAGGTATTTGAGTGCCTACATTATAGAAAACACTGAATGTAGTGATCATTAGCTTACAATTGAACAGGGAAACTATGACATACGTATATCAATTATCTATGATACTTGGCTCATTGTGACACATACATTAGAAGACTTGGAATTAAAGATCTGAGAATGTTCAGGACATTTTCATTGAGAAGTCAGAAAATGTTTTCTTTCTTTTAAAGATTTATTTATTTAATTACATAGAAGGAAATATAGGTGAAACACTACGTGATATGCACATCAAAGACATCTTTACAGACACATCACCCAAAGCAGTGATCGTGAAGGCAAAGATCAATAGCTGGGACTACATCAAATTAAAGAGCTTCTGCACAGCAAAAGAGACAATAACAAAAACGAAGAGAAACCCCACCGACTGGGAGAACATTTTTGCACACAACACTAATGATAAAGGACTGATCACAAAAATCTACAAAGAGCTGATGAGTCTCAACAAAATCAAAGAAAATAATCCAGTCAAAAAATGGGCAGAAGAGCTAAAAAGACACTTCTCTGAAGAGGAAATGCAAATGGCCAACAGGCATATGAAAAAATGTTCAACATCACTTGTCATCAGGGAAATGCAAATCAAAACTACCATGAGATACCATCTTACACCAGTGAGAATGGCACATATTAAAAAAACTAGCAACAACAAATGTTGGCGAGGTTGTGGAGAAAAGGAACTCTCCTGCACTGTTGGTGGGAGTGCAAACTGGTCCAACCACTATGGAGAGCTGTGTGGAGATTTCTTGACCTACTAAACATAGAGCTTCCATATGATCCAGCAATTCCACTCCTAGGACACAGAAACATCAATTCCAAAGAGCACCTGCACCCCTATGTTTATAGCAGCACTGTTTACAATAGCTAAGCTTTGGAAACAACCCAAATGCCCAAAAATAGATGACTGGATCAAGAAGATGTGGTACATATATACCATGGAATATTACTCAGCATTCAAAAAAGATAAACACATGCAATTTGCAGCAACATGGATGGCGCTGGAAGGGATCATGCTCAGTGAAAAAAGTCATAAAGAAAAAGAAAAAAACCGGATGGCCTCACTCATAGCAGGAATCTAGAAAACCTAAATAAGGGACCAGGAAAATGAATAACTATAAGAAAGTGAAAATCAAAATCAACAAACAACTATGAACCAGAGACACTCTATGGGGAGTGGGGGGCGGGGAGGGGAGGGATTGGGGTCAAAATAAGGGGGTTGCAATTGTATGGGGAATAAAAAATAAAATTGATTAAAAAAATATTTATTTATTTATTTATACAAGAACCGGGGTACAGGCCAGATGCGCGGGAGGGTGAGAGGATTCACCAGAGACAGAGCAGGGAACAGAACAGGCAGACTGATGAAATACACTGCTGAGGGGAGCAGCGGTCGCGACAGTAGAGGTCTGCAGCGCCATGTGGGACCCTCGCCAGCCAGCCGGGATTGAAACCACGCTGCAGAGGCTGTGGACAGCTTCACAGCACAGTGTTCAACCATCTGTGCCACCAGGGGAGGCCCAGAAAATGTTTTCTTAGGATTGTGGCTTTTATGGTGATGCTTTGAGAGATATATAGTATAAAATTTTGGAGCTAGACTCCTGAAAAAAAAAGAAGGGAATGGAGGCATCAGACTCCCAGACTTCAAACTATACTACAAAGCCATAATCATCAAAACTGCATGGTATTGGAACAAGAACAGACATACAGACCAATGGAATCGAATAGAAAATCCAGAAGTAAACCCACAGATTTATGGTCAACTAATCTTTGACAAAGGAGCAAAGAATATGCATTGGAGCAAAGAAAGTTTGTTCAATAAATGGTGCTGGGAAAACTGGGTCGCTACATGCAAAAGAATGAAGCTTGACCACCACCTCACACCATACACAAAAATCAACTCAAAATGGATTAAAGAACTAGACATAAGACCTGAAACCATAAAATATATAGAAGGAAATATAGGCGAAACACTACGTGATTTGCACATCAAAGACATCTTTACAGACACATCACCCAAAGCAGTGATAGTGAAGGCAAAGATCAACAGCTGGGACTACATCAAATTAAAGAGCTTTTGCACAGCAAAAGAGACAATAACAAAAACAAAGAGAAACCCCACCAACTGGGAGAACATTTTTGCACCCAACACTAATGATAAAGGACTGATCACAAAAATCTGCAAAGAGCTGATGAGACTCAACAACAACAAAGAAAATAATCCAGTCAAAAAATGGGCAGAAGAGCTTAAAAGAAACTTCTCTGAAGAGGAAATGCAAATGGCCAACAGGCATATGAAAAAATGTTCAACATCACTTGTCATCAGGGAAATGCAAATCAAAACTACCATGAGATACCATCTTACACCAGTGAGAATGGCACATATTAAAAAAACTAGCAACAACAAATGTTGGCGAGGGTGTGGAGAAAAAGGAACTCTTCTGCACTGTTGGTGGGAGTGCAAACTGGTCCAACCACTGTGGAAAGCTGTGTGGAGATTTCTGGACCTACTAAACATAGAGCTTCCATATGACCCAGCAATTCCACTCCTAGGTATTTACCCAAAGGACACAGAAACATCAATTCCAAAGAACACCTGCACCCCTATGTTTATAGCAGCACTGTTTACAATAGCTAAGCTTTGGAAACAACCCAAATGCCCAAAAATAGATGACTGGATCAAGAAGATGTGGTACATATATACCATGGAATATTACTCAGCATTCAAAAAAGATAAACACATGCAATTTGCAGCAACATGGATGGCGCTGGAAGGGATAATGCTCAGCGAAATAAGCCAAAAAGAAAAAGAAAAATACCGGATGGTCTCACTCATAGCAGGAATCTAGAAAACTTAAATAAGGGACCAGGAAAATGAATAACTATAAGATAGTGAAAATCAAAATCAACAAAAAACTATGAACCAGAGACACTTTTAGGGGGGCGGGAGGGGAGGGATAGGGGTCAGAATGGGGGGGCTGCAATTGTATGGGGAATATAACAATAAAATTTATTTAAAAAAAAAAAAATAAAAAAAAATAAAAAAGAAAAAAAAAAAAAAAAAAAAAAAAAGAAAAAAAAAAAAAAAAAAAAAAAAAATTTTGGAGCTAGAAATGAGGAGACAGGAATTATAGGAACAGGGATAACATGAATTAAGGTCAAAAGTGGGTTTAGGGTACAGACACTAGCCCAACTATAGGGTATATAATAAGATTTATAGCAACTTATCGTTAGATTTATGGTTTTTACATCTTTTCACATTTATTCATCTTTGTTACAACTCCATAGGCAAGACCTATGATTATTGAGGACCAGATTCATCTTTTCAATCCTACTCATTGGTCAGCAGGGAGTGGACCAACGGTCAGAAGGTGTATCTGAGTTGGGCATAATGAAGGACAATCCAGCAGAGAAGATGGATGTTGGAGTGGAAAAGCCTGGAGTTGGGGAGACCAATTCTAAGGCAAGAGTGGGAGTATAGTTTGGGAATGAGAGAATAAAAAGTAAAGGATTGGGGAGTAGACATATTCCCAAGGCAGAATTGCAGGTCAGTAAGAAGCAGTTTGAATGCTTCAAGGTGCACTTAAAAAAGTAGTATCATAAAATTATCTGCTCTGACACTTCTTAATTAGATTAATTGATCTTTATCTGTATTCTCAGATGTTCTAATAACTCTTTTTTAAGGACTTCTGCCTAATTTTATTGTTATTTATATATCTGGTACCCTTATGAACTTGCAAGCTGCTGAAAGATAAGGATTATTCCTCTGTCTTCCCCCAAGGAAGCAATAGCTTGGCCATTTGCACTTAAGTAGCATTTAATAAATGTTTGCCATATTTAATTAAAGTTTGACAGTGAAAGACAAAAAAGAGTGTAAAACAGCCTGGTGGCATGGGCAGGTTTAATTATTTTAAGAAACAAGTGAGATATGGTGCACAAAATATCTAAGTTGGAGTCAAACTTGGTTTAAATCCTGGTACCATCCCCCTATTTTCTACATGATCTTAATAAGTAACTTAATGTTTTTAAGCATTATTTTTCATCGTAACCTGCCAATAGAAGGTTTACCTTTTGAAGTTGCTGTGAGTACTACATAAAACATTGCATGTTAATGGTCCAACCCAGAGCATGCAGGAAGCTTCAGCAATGTTTGTTCATGTTCAGGTTTCTTACAGTACCTGACTTGAGTATGTTCTTAGCAAGTGGAAAGAAGATTTTTAAAAATGGAAAATGTAAGAGGAAGGGGAAATAATAGAACAAGTTTCCGTAAGATGGAACAGAGAGAGGAAATGTTTTTTAAAAGAAAGATAACTACTTCCTTTCAAATGGGCAGGAGAAAAAAAATAGTGAAATTTTAAATAAATTCTGCTAAATGAAAATAGGGGTCCTCAGAACACCAACTTCAAGATGTAGAAATGAAGATTGTCTTCTGGAGATGAGGGGTGGGGAGGGAATGTAAATCAGGTTAGGCAGTGAAAAGGAACAGACAATATTTGGAATAACTGCTCTGGTTATTGGGGCAGGGGATCAGCAAAACAAGAGGAGAATTGCTTAGAAATGAGGACAGTCAGTAAAAACCAGATGGCATCAGTTTCCATCCACATACGCAGCAAGTGAATATCAAAATGGGTGAGTCCAAATTGTTCCTGGTCAATTCCGTTTATGGAACTCTTTTCAGTACTGTGTAGGCAAAGATGTGCTCTCAACCAGGGAAGAGAATATGGGTACTACCGGCTCTGAAAGAATGGATGGATATGTGTGTGTGTGTGTGTGTGCGCGCGTGTGTGTGTGTGTGTGTGTGTATGTTATGCTATACTAGATAAGCCCTTTATTTGATGTGTGGCCAAGTCTTTAGAGATTATCTAGTTCAATCCAAACTTAGGTATAGGAACTCAGTGTGATTGGCCAGAAATTATTTTGTTAGGAAGTAGTTTGGTATAATGGTTAAGTTGTGACTCTAGAATCTGACTTCTGAAATTTGAATTCCACCTGTGTGATACTGGGCATATTTCTTGAGCTATGTAAAATATTTCTTTTGCCAGAGATGCCATAATCACTCTATAGTTTTACCTAGATTCAGGTCTCTTGATTCTTGCCCACTATTCTGTCTTCCACACAGGTCTGTCTTATTGACTGACAGATCTCCCTGAAGATTGACTGTGGTAACTATTTCTTTTGATACAGCTCTTTCTTTTTCTTTTCTTTCTTTCTTGTTTTTTTAAGATTAATTTATTTATTTATACTAGCACTGGGTACAGTCAGAAGCATGGGAGGGTGAGAGAATTCACCAGAGCCAGAGTGGGAACAGAATAGGCAGACTGACGAAATACACTGCTGAGAGGAGCAGTGGGCGTGGCAGGAGAGGTCTGTTGCGCCATGTGGGACCCTCACCAGTGGCCGGGGATTGAACCGACACTGCAGAGGCATCTTTAACCCTTGACACACCAAAGTTTCTCTTCAGTTGTTTGTATTAAACTTACCCAGTACCTTCACAGTTAATGTGGTCTTGGAAATACTTGTAACAATCTTTGTATATAATTTATGAAATCAATATCAATTTTTAAAGCCATATAGCTTTTGTTACCACTATCTTTTGAAGACTAATCTCAATTTTTTTTCAATCAGAATTTTGTTAGAAATTTAATACTATTAAACCTATTTTGGGACAAGAAAACTAAGGAACAGAGAGGATCAGTGAGTTTCCTGGGGCCAACCAGAAATGTGGGCCATGAAGCATGAATTATCCACAACTTGACACATTCATGTGGCTTTTCTGATTACAACCTCAGTCCAGCACATGCTTGTGGCATTGCATAGATGCTTAATGTAGATGATAAAACACTAAATTCCCTCTTTCTGGAACTCAGAAATAATGATTTCTTTTCCCTACCTCTCTATCATTTTTGTGGTGATCAAGAGGAATTAGAAATCAGACTTGGTAAGGCCATTTGCGCTTCAGGAAACAAGTCAATTGTTTGTGTTTCCTTCACTCTGGAGATATTCTGAGGGTTGGTACACACCAGTCTGGAAGAGAGAAGGATTCATGGACCATCTCATTTCTGACTCAGTCAGCCAGCTGGGTGTTGAGACTATTTCCATGGCTCCCAATCCGTCAATGCTTGAAAACATTTACTACGGAAAAGATCGCTGGCTCAGGGAAGACATTTGTCTAATTCGGCAACAGCACTTTACACTGCATTTCCAGATTATGCCTCTCCTTGAAAATGATCTATTACAGGAGCAGTTTATAAAATTAAACACTTGTCATTATGCAATGCAAAATTCATGAAGCAACCAAATGTCAGGGATCTACATATTTAAAAGATGGGAGCTTTAGCATTTCTCTCCTGGCAGGGATTCTGAGCAGTAAAAGGCCCAGAGAAAAACATAGCTAATCACAAAGCTGTTTTGGAAGGGACCAGACCACTCCTTTTTGGAACTGTTAGTCCAAAGGGACCCTCTTTTCCTAATAAAAAAATAGTTATTTCTTTAATAAATATGTATTGAATGTCTACTATGTGCCAGTCACTGTGCAAAGCACTCGGGCAACATCCACGAATCTAAGCAATGTTCTGGCTCTCGTGCAGCGCGCATTCTAGTGAGGGGTAGAGTACAGCGAGATAGACAATAAACAAGTAAACAAACAAGTGAACAAGAAAACGATGCTTTGACACACAGGGTTCCCTCCCCACCCACACGTGCGTACTGTTTTTTTCCTATCAGAGAGAAAGAGAGAGATCTGTCCCTTCCAACTACAGCAACCTTTTTTTGAATAGTCAGGGCCAAATCGCTCACTTATGAATAGTTAACACCGAGCAATTCTGGGGTGCAGAATACTGCCCTGGGTTCAGCAATGGAGAAAGACCACATGGTGAAAAATAAACTAGCCGTCTGCACAGAACACTCCTCTGAAAAATACAAAGCACAGTCTTGATAAAAGTCAAAATCAGAATGTTGGGACTCTCTGAGGCATACCCTCTCCCATGGCCACTTCACTTCTCGCACTGGAGGGAAGAGGAATTCTCAAACACTCATCCCGGATTTGGCCTGTGATAAATGCAGGAGCATTAGGCAACTCAAACATTTGCTTAGGGACCCGGTTTCCCATCCATTTTAAGCTCACGAAGAACACTCCTTGATAGAGGGACCAGGCATGTAGGATCTCATCAGTGCTACAAATCATATAAGCTGAGAAGCAAGAGAAAATCCAGAAGCATTACTTTTAGCCACTGAAAGAAAATGGCTGCTGTTTCAGTCAATTTTAAAGAAAATGACTTTTTTTCTTTTTAAAGCTGCCCAACTCCTTTGTACCTTCTCCCAAAACTGAAGTAATGGGCAAGGCATTTAGTTCAAACTGTCTCTCCTGGAGGATGACACATGCCAGCAGATCCTTGGCCAGATGGGAGCCGTAGAAAGAGGCTCAGAGGGCATTTTGTTGCCCAGTCAGTTTGGATTTAAACCAGGTGCCTTCAGGGGAGAAGGCCAGAGCTTTGCCAGTCAAGAGCAGGGATGTAAGCTGCCATTGTGTGAAAACAAGTTAAGTTGCTTGGTTCCAGGGAATATGGTCCAAGTGTCATAAATGCATCTGTTTAATAATGCATATCAGTAGCTGTTCCAGAATCTGGGCTCCTTGAGCTGCCTTTGTTTCCTCATTTCCAGAAACATGTACAAGCCCATGTCTTAACAAAAGCACTAGATGGCAGCATAGGACACCTATTCAATTGTCTCTCTCCACAGGCTGCTGGAATTTTGACAGATACAAAACGGTACCTGTGGTTTTGTGTATAAAACTGGTATAACTGTTTGTACATTTAAAAAATGTAACAATAAATTAAACATAAGGGAAAGGGGTTGCTAATAAATACAGTGTTAGACTGCATTTTTGTATACCAGGTGACAAATTCGGGCATTCAAACCCGATATGGGCAGGAAGGAAAGCGAGTTGAAGGAGCTGCAAAATGTACATGCTGGGTGGTTATAGCTTCCTTGAGGGTTGTTGTTGATTTACCCATATGTCTGTGTGCATTACACAGAGGTGAAAATTTAGGAAAGTGAGGGCTACGATATGTCTGCAAGTCTGGTTACAAGGGATTCTAGAAGGAAGTACTGTTCGTAGTTTCCTAACTCACTGTTTGGATGGGTAGAAGCTGAAAGTGTGAACTCATTATATCTGTTTTCCTTAAAAGGGACACAAATCACGCCTTTCCATTCTCTTAGATCCACTCATAATTTAGAAAATGGGCCTTCCATCTTAGCCTATAGGATTGGGCTCAGTTACACACTGCATACTGCAGTCATTTCCTCTGTTGGTTAGGCGGATTCATTTTCTTGGTTAGAATGAGCTATAGTCTGAGATGCCAAGGGCATGGGTTTGATTCCAGTAAGGGCCATTTGGCATGCTGCAGAGAAGAAGAAAATAAAAACTATTCCAAGGCTGAAAAACATAGTAAATTTCACTTAAACAGGTTATAATAAAGATTACTACTCCTAGAAAGAGAAATCAGGGCACAAGTCCTATCAAGATTGTCAAAAGAATTCTTTTTACTCTTTCTTTCACTCAAAAACATTTGTTATCTATTCTGTGCCATGATATGTCATTGAGACCTCACAGTGACCCTGTCAGTTGGATCTTTTCACATGTGCACAAGCACAAGTTCAAGAAACAATTGGTGATTTGCCTAAGATCATAGGCAATGGTACTAATGGGACTTGAAGTTAGTCTTTTGACTCCAATCCCTGAATTCTTTCTACTATACCATACAACTACAAAGAAAATGCTTCATATTTTATACCATCTCAAGCTCTTCTGAAAACATTTTCATCTCAGAGTTATGTGAAATTTAGATCAAAAGTTTGAATTCAAGTGCTGTGTAATTATTTAGTAAATGACATTTAGGAGTAAATATTCTACTAGCTGTGGAATAATAATATATATATGTACACTATAGAATTATATATGTGTGTATATTTTATATATATATATATATATATGCTATGAGGAAAGAACATTCCATCTTGGCTTGTTGTTTTATTACTTGTTTACAACTAGGACAAATGTCCTTTCCAACAATAACCTTTTTTGTAGAGCGGGCTTATAGCCTTCTTCTGGTGTAGGGAAAGGTATTTTTCAGATATCCTTTTTTATTTTATACACCTAAATTTCACTCTCATTTCCTTTATTGTTGCCCCTGGGTTTCTATGTTTTGCTCAATACAGTATACTCAGCACTAAACAGACTGCCTGACACATAGTGGCTTCACATTTATTTGTTGAACAGATGGAATGAATGAAAATAATGAGTCTCCATCTATTGGTCTTGTTTGGTCCAGTCTAAGCCAGCTTCTCTTTCTTTCCAAAGAAAGAGATCTCTCCATTTTAAAATCAGATCTTAGCTCAAATCTTATCTAGTAATCAAAGTTGTCCCTGAGTTGCTCTAATTGTATAGTCTTGCCACATGATGTGGAGCTTGTTTTTATTTATTTATTATTTTGCATTGTTTCTGGTTGTTTCACATGAGTCAAAATTCCTCAATTAGAGTTTCATGGCTGCAGGACAGTGCTCATCATCACATAATATCAGTTTACTTGCTTCTCTCAACAATCTGTAAATTCTGTGTAATCATGCCTTTCTGTGTTGGCACATTCCAGTATAATCCTACTATGGGTATTTGAGCATGAGCAGGGATGGGGAGATGTTATCTTTTGGGAGGGGATGCTATCTGTTTCAGTGTGCATTCAAACCAACAAAGAGGTCAACGTTGCTTTATTTCTGGAGGCTGCTGATTGCCCATTTTAGTGATACAGGTTCATCATCTCTTTTTTAGCTAGTCACAAAGGGGCAGTTGTAAACAACCACTATCCAAATTGGATCACATTACCCAGGAGATGAGCAAACACTAGATATAGCCTCAGTCAGAGTCAAGGGCTGAAACTGACAGTCTGTGATGTGAATCAGAAGCAAAGACCATAGAAAAGTAGGTTGATTTCCTCTTACTTAGCATCAAAGCAGTGGAATGAATCATTTAAATACTCAGTGATTTTTTTTTTTTACAAGCTTTCAACACAGAAATTAATCAAGTTTTCGTTGCTTTCTATGTGCATAAGCTCATGGTTGGCTGTAGTGGCAGGAGGGGACAGAGCAGGATCTCTAGGACTTGAGCAGACGGGCAAAAGGAGGAGTCCTAGAGCCCTTGGTGGCTTTTGCAGTCTTTTATTGGGATTACCAGGTACCCGGCAGGGAGTGGTGCTGGGGGGCCGGGAGGCTAGCAGGTAAGTCTTCACTCTTTTCTGGGCTCTGGAGTTCTCTCATGGCCTTCTCTGTTCCTTTCGCTCTCTGTTTCGCTCTGCTGTTCCTTTGTTCTCTTTGCTAGCGTCCCCGTGACGCCCCCCTTTATTAGCCCAGTCTTAGCCCAGGTAAATCCCATCTACCTATGCCCACACCCTACTCCAGGTGCCCACCATCAGGCATGCCTTCAGGACCGCAGATCCATCATTAATCCTAATGGCAGGAGGGCAGAAAAGCCCGATATTTTTAGTTACTCTACATTGGCTTATCTGAAGGCATTATATTGCCATCTATATGGTAGGATTTGAAGTATATTACAAAGTCTCCAAAGTTTGTCCCTACTGGCTTGGTCAACTTTTATTTAGCATCAGCAATGTCACTTTCTCACCCCTACACAGATGTAGGGTAAAGAAAATGTCAGGCTTTTCTGCCCTTCTGCCATCAGGATAGATGATGGATTCTTATCCTGAATGCATGCCTGATGGCGGGCACCTGGAATAGGGTGTGGGCATAGGTAGATGGGATTCAGCTGTGCTAAGACTGTGCTTTTTTAAGGGCGGCGTCACGGGGGGGACGCCAGCAGCACCAGCAGCAGAAGCAGCAGCAGTAGTAGAAGCTGAAGCAGAAGCCGAAGAGAAGCCGAGATCACCAGAGAGCCCAGATAGAGTGAAGATTTGCTGGGGGCTGGGAGGCCTGCTAGCCTCCCAGCCCCCCAGCCAGCACCCCTGCATGCCATATACCTGGTGAACCCCAATAAAAAACCTGCAAAACCGCTAAGGACTCTGACTCTTCCTTTACCCGGTCTGCATGGGATCAGAAAACCTGCACTGTGGCCAAGTCCTGCCCCTACAACAGAAAAAGTAGGAACGCAGAAAGGAAAAAACTTATCTCAGGGGTTGGAAATTCTAAAACAAACTTTATTTATATTACAATTAAAGTTAGAGGCAATTTTATTTTTCGGGGTGTTGGGAAAGTAAGGAGGGGCAGGATCCCAATTGTACTTTCTTAATCATATCCTGCCAGAAAAGTGTGAGGTCTGAGGTACAGGTTCACTGGCTCTAATGTCTGATCAGCATATGAGTCTACTAGTAAATCCCCCAAGACTTTTCTATAACTGTGTTTACCTTCAAGGATCAATCTTTCTCAAGGGCCATATATTCATGGAATTTATGCCCAAGATGGGATACAGCAACCAGAGTAGGAGGCAAGGGTCAGCAACGTTCCAGTGTCCTAGGTTCTTATCATCTTTATGATGCTTGCCTGTATTTTATCATGTTGTGTTAGTGAAACCAACCATGGAAAAACTTGAGAATTTCTTTTTAGGGACTACAACAACAGAATTAAAAGGTCTGTAGAGTCAAATAAACAGAGAATCTCTAAGGCGCCAGAAAATGCTACTCTACCTCAGTTGGCAAATAATCAGCTATGCCTTTGGAAATATACCCAGAGTTGAACTGTTTAAGGGAAAAGAGTGAGAATCAAAGCATTGATAGAGCTTTGGTAGAGCTAAATTTTGAGCTTAAGTGATATGGTTCCATTGATTGATCACATGACTTAGAAGAAAACTTGTGGAAACTCTCACTACTTCTTGATAACTTAAAAATTACCCTTTAAACACCTACTCATATGTTTATGCTGGCCCACAACCATCTCTCACCTTTGTGAATTCTGCCTGTTATTAGAGTTACATGCTCTGAATTTTTTTTTCATGTTGAAAATATCTTTTCAAATAACAGTTCATAGCTGAAACAGTTCAGCTGTCTGTTCTGGGTCCTTGTAGTGGCAGGAAGAAACAGGGCAGGTTTTCTATGGTCGAGCAGGCAGGTTAAAGGAGGGGTGGGCAACCAGCCCCCAGCAAGTCTTCACTCTTCCTGGGCTCTCCGTTGTTCTCTCATGGCCTCTCTTTTGCTCTCTGGCTCTGCTGTTGCGCTGGCATCCCTGTGACACCGCCCTTATAAGCTCAGTCTCTCAGGCCAGGTATATCCACCTACTATGCCCACACCCTACTCCAGGTGCCCGCCATTAGGCATGCATTCAGGACTGCAGATCCATCATCAGTCCTAATGGAAGGAGGGCAGAAAAGCCTGATACCTTACTTACCCTAAAGTCCTTGCCTTTTTTTTTTTTTTGTAGCATATTCTAGAACAAAAGTGTTTATTGATTGGTGGATGACATTAGTGATTTTATTTTCTAAGGAGTAATTATCGAAAATGTGAACTACTGTATTTGGATCTTGTTGTTTCTTTTTCCTTCACCACTCTATTTTGTAGTTCCAAGCATCCCATTAGATTATAAACAGCACAGAAAAAAAGGCAGTCTGATCTCTTGGTTCACTCTTTGATCAAAGAGAATTTGAGAAAACGTTGCCTAGAATAAGATTTTTTTAGATCTCTGTGTTTTCTTGACTATATATGTATTCTTTATTATTATTGTCAAGGTCTCCCGAGAGAACCTCATGGAAACCTTATACAGGAATCATTATTATTACAGGGAGATAAGGGTGAAGTATAACAGGTGGAATTAAATGTAAGTGCTGCAGCTGTTCAGCTGGGTATAATAGTACACACCTGATGCTACTTATATTCTGTCCTAGTAGCAGCTGCTAAGAATTTTTTAAACAAAGAGAGCACCGAATATTTGCATAACTCATTCCAAGTGTGGGAACTTGCTTTATTATTGGTAATAATGAAAAGGAGACAAAAAATTCAAGACTGTCTTAATTTGTGGAACCAGTTAAATGTTGCATGCTTTGTGTCTCTTCCCCTTCTTTCCCCCCATTAAAATGTGCGTGGGGATGGGTAACAAGTAAGAGGAGGAGTTAGGAAGAGGTGTGTAGGTCACAAGTGGACTCTTTTCTTCTAGTGTCTGTCATGATGACAAATGACAAAATCTTTCTAGTATATCCCATATCTCCTTTTCACCAGCTACCACCTTCATGTTATCCTAACACTAAGATAGTACAGGCTATACTATAGAAATTACTATAGGAATTAAGTGACATACTATAGAAAGTACTGTCATGTAGTTTCTAGCAGCAGAGAGCCTGAACTTGTGGGCACATCTCTCATATGGCACAGGATAGCAGAAGTGTAAGCTTTGCCAAAATATTGGTGACTTTACATATTCACAAAAAAGTCAAAGTCAATTTCCATGGTCTGAAACAGTTGAAAGCTAGCAACAGGGCTTTCCCTTCTAGTTTTTATATACTACTTACATTAAACTTTCAGAGTCCAATTAAGCTGGGACTGTAAGACTAAAAGGTAAAGTCATGGGAGCCTTGTTCTGTGAATACTAAGCAGGCCACATAACCTTCATCTCTTGAAAGGTAAAATTGCACTGTTTTCTAAATAGAGACACATACTTCCTGATGGTCTAGTGGCTAGGATTCTGCCTCTCTAAATGGAGGCAGTATGTTTTCTAAGAAACATAACTTCATTTGACTTTCAGTGGCGAAGCTAGTTGTTAAGTACCAGTACCAACTTCAGCCACAGTAGGCAACAGGGCCTAGTGGGATCTAGTGAGTGCAGGAGCTAAAGGACATCTTATGGCTTTATGCTTCTCTGATGATTTCCAAATAGCTTCTGTATCTTCCCTATTATTATGCATTCTGAGACAAATAACCAAGCCTCTGCAATTTGGAAGTTGTTGTTAAAGCACTGCACCTATGCTGACTCATATATGTACTATATCATTATTTGTATTTACATTATTTCCCTATTTTCTCCTGTGATTAGTAAGTAATATGTATTTGCAAGACATCTGGTTAAATGCCAGGATCTGGTGAGATTTTTGTGGCATAGTGTGTGTGCATAGCATTTTTCTCTGCACTACAGGAAACATTATTGGTAACTTGCTGAAGTCTTAGTCCAGTGGTGGAATGGGTGGGGGTCTTCCACACAAAATTCTAGGGTCTTGAAATACTCCCATGGATCCTCTTAATTCAGCCGGCTAACAAAACAAAGATAACATAGTGTATGCATAACCATTCTAAGCTGATGTGGCATGGAGGTGACACTTACTACTGCTCAGATTTTAGTATGAAAATAATTCAGGTGACTCTAATTGTAGTGAGCCTGGACAAAATGACCAGCCATTCAACAAAGAAGATGAGAACACAGAAAAGAGTTGCCTATCACTGTGCAACTTTCTGCTTTGACAATAGTGATATCTTTGTAAACATAGGAAGGCCTCTCCCCCTCCTTTTTACCATGAGATCTAGATAAGTCACACTGCTAGCTTTACTACATGTAATAATTTGTAAAAGAATTGCAGACACAATAGGGCAACTCTAAAATTTTCCTTTTGTATCACCTTCCCACAATATAATTCCACCACTGAATCTCACAGCTGGGGATCTATATTTCAAGATGACAGTAGTGGATTCACTGCCAGTCAGATCTTGTTAAGTGAATGTACACCACATGCCCTTGATCTGAGCCTGGGTAGCTGGTTAAGAGGGTTGTAAATTTCAAGACGGTGCCATTCCCATTTGCAATGGCACCTCATGTTTCATTTCTAGCTTCTTGGTGAGAGTGTCTCCTCCCACTGGCATGACATTTAGATTGTTTTAGTGGCTCCTAAGATGGGTGTGAGAAGAACGGAAAAACTCCTTTGAATTGTAATCAGTCTGTCTCCAGACATAATGCTAGCAAAGATGCTTAAACAGCACTCTGTAAAGATGTTAAGAAAATATTTGTAGTGCTTCACACACACCTATAGACAAAAAACAGTTCTTGTTGCTGTAGAAGCAGCAACACTGTACAGCCTTAATTAAAGCATCATCTGACCTGTTTTTTTTTTTTTTATGCTACAGTTGCAGAATCCTGCTGAAGAAAAGGATTAATTACAGATGAGCTGTGTGTCATGATAATTAACTATTGCGGCTTCTCTTATTTGCCACATTCTGGTACTTTTTCCGCTTTAGTAGATTCAAGGAATGAGAATTTTTATCACATCCCCTGCCTGCAGTCCCTGATGGATTTGTCACACATAAATTTGCACGGCATACACAAAATATTGAGCCATCAGCATTTTATCTCTGTGCATGTTGGAACAGACAGCAAAGTCAAGCTTGTAGTCAAGGCAAAAAGGTCCAGGTAGAGAGATATTAAAGACATCATGAGATGTGGGAAAAACAGATTGAGAAAGGATCCTCAAATGAAACTGACATGAGCAAGCGCTGGAACTATTGAGCACATGTTTATGAGTGGTGAATAGATTGACTCCAAATGATCATGATGAGACAAGATCTGTGACTCCACTCTGGATAATACTTAGGATTATCCCCTTAATATAATACAAGTTCACTTATTGCCAAAGTCACATCAGGTTGTATAGTTTTCCACAGAATGTATTACTTCCAAAAACATCTGTGGGAAGTGGGACCACAGTGCTAGGCAATGCATAATTTCCTATATTTGAAAGGATTCTATTAGTATTACCACTTGATTTTCTAAACAAATTGACTAACAGTACATCCATCATTGCTTTGCAGTTTCCTTCTACAGATGCGCAGAGCAAAGTATTAAATAAGATAATCAGTGAAGATTTTCTTTGACTTTGGTACTTCTGAAAATTACCCAAAGACCTGAGCTGCAGACAGCTTAGGTTATGAACTGCAACTTCCCTTTGATCGCCTGACTTCAGAATATCCGAAAAATGGCCCCACTTTCATTTCTCCAACACCGTCTAAGAGTTGTGCACATATATGCATTTCTGTATTGAGTTTCTCTCTAGTCAAAATACTGAGGATGGGTTCAGTTTTCCTAATTAAGCCCTAATTCATAGATATACTTCTTTTTTATATTCTTTTTTAAAATTTAAAAAAAGATTTATTTATTTATTTATACAAGCACTGGGTAAAGTCAGAAGCACGGAAGGGTGAGAGAATTCACCAGAGCCAGAGCGGGGAACAGAACAGGCAGACTGACTAAATACAGTGCTGAGGGGAGCAGTGGGCGTGGCAGGAGAGGTCTGGCGCACCATGTGGGACACTCACCAGTGGCCGGGGATTGAACCAGAGCTGCAGAGGCTGCGGGCAGCTTCGCAGCCCAGTGCTCAACCGCTGCACCACCAGGGGAGACCCCATCTGACTAATTTCTAATTTATCAGAAATTAGGAATTTTTTTTTGTAAACAGTGAAAATTTAAAATTTGTTTGAAGTGACTGATTTTCTAACAAATTCTATTAAAACAAATTGTCACTTCTCTCAAAATAAATTGTACATAGGTTGTAATATCATCCATTGTAAATGCAATACATATTAATATAAGGAAACAACCAGAGCAACCTTATCTTTTAGATATATTGAATATTAGTTTTTGGAACATGGCAAGTTAATAAATAATTTAAGAATATAATAGCTTCTGATTTTCTGGAAAATATGCTTCTCCTATGTTCTAATGGGATGATTTAATTCTACCAATTTGTGAGATAAACGATATTGCATAGAGGTGGTTAATATGGATTCTGTTAGTTTAGTCATGTGACTGCTTGCTAATCATTTAGAATTGTGTATTCCACAAGAGAAGTTCTGAGAGTCTGCTTAGTGCCTTATAAAAGTTCAAAAATGTCGCAATGATCACATTTATATTTTGAAATAAGGTACCATAATCATAACTTAAGTTAAATAATTTAATTAAAATCCCCAAAAGACAATGAATGTGTGGCTGCTCTCAGAAGTCAGATTTCTGACTGTTTTTCTGTCTCATAAATAGCTGATGTTTTGCTTTCCTGGACATATTGAAATTCATACACACATACATCTTGCACATACACATACTATAGTTAGGAACAAGTGGTGGACTTTGGTGGTGATAATGTAGAAATAACCAGAGTGAACATTTATTTATTCTTTACAAAATTTAGTTGTAGGCAGACATCATCACATGAAATTCAGCTTTAGGTAAACATGTGGTACATTGATAGGTAAATAATGGAGGAACAGTGATGGGACAGGAATCAATAGTTTGTTTCTAGTCTTATCTACTAATTATCTACTTACCTTGATGATGTCGCTTAAATTTTTTGAGGAATTTTGTATGCAATAAAAATACAAATAATGCAATACATGCAATACAAATAATGGCTATGCAATACAAATATGCAATACAAATAATGGCTACCAGATCTGTGCCCTGAGAGTACTCTAAGATTGATGAGAGATAGTGTGCTTTAAACGCAGACCTCTCATATCTCGCCCGCTGTTCCCCTCAGCAATGTATTTCAGTAGATCTGCCTTTTCTGTTCCCCACTCTGTCTCTGGTTAATCCTCTCACCCCCTGCACCTCTGGCCTGTACAGTTCTTGCTTGCATTAATAAATAAATCTAAAAAAAAATAAAAACATATAATGGAGGAACATGAAATTTCTCTCTCAAGTAAAGCAGATAAACATGAATATACAATTTTGACATTCTTAGATATGCTTAAATAAAATACAAGGTAATGAAAAATTTTAGGAGAGAATTAAGAATGAAGATTGGAATTTTAACCCTATCATTAGAATGAGTCCTTTCTGCTACTTATACAACATTTTTAATAGAGTTTTTTCTCACATCTGTGTAAGATGTTTCAGTTTATTACCATAAGTTATTTTGATTTTGTAGTCATCAATTTGTTTAGGTAAGTGTTATTTTATTCCTATTTTACAATAAAATGATACATTATACTTACTTTACAGATAAGGGAATGGGGACTTATATAGGTTAAATTATTTATCAGGGCTAGCCCAGTTAAGTAAGAGATGGAGCAGGTTTACTAACATCTAGTTCTGTGTTCTTTCCACTACACCATGCTCCTGTCTATTCTTTATGTGTACAAGAGAGCTACACTTTGTTTCTTTTGACTTCACCCTCATGCTTCATTGGATATGGAGTGAGATTTTCCCAGTTTGGGGACTGGAGAAGGAAGTTCTTGGGTCAGTAGGCCCCTGAGGTTAACGTATAATCAAGACAATAAGCTAGGTAAGAATATAGATAACCAAGATAACCATAGACCTGTAATGCTAGGACAAAGGAAAAGCCAAAAAAAAAAAAGTTTAGTGGCCTTAAAAAATGTACCTTTCCTGTCTCAGATGCTACATTCTAAAATTCATCACCTTATTTACCACAAAGCCATTTTTTTTTTGTTTTTGAACAGTCTGCTTTCAGACAATAAAAGAGTGCTTCAGAATGACTAAGATTTGCCTCTTCCTGAGGGTATAGGACTCCTCTGACTGCCAACTTTTGTTAAAGGATTTTGTTAAAGGCAGTTGAGTTCTTGAGAAGTCATTGAATTCTGTGTACATTTTGAAGGTAATCCCTGATGCAATTCACTGACAATTTGGATATAGAGTACAAGAAAAAGACAGAAATCAAGGATGCTTTCCAAACTTCTGACCTGAGCAAATTGAAAGCTGGAATTGCCATCAACTGAGTTGGAGAAGGCTTCAGTTGGATCATGTTTTTGAGCTAGTAGGGAGAAGGAGGTCAGTAGTTTTGTAACTTTGAGGTCTTTTAAGTATCTTATCATATATGTCAAATAGCAATTAGATGTGAGTGCAGAGTTCAGGAAAGAGGTCTCCATTGGAGTTACAGGACTGACTGTGATGTTGAGAGCAAGATCGATATTATGGAGCTTTAAACTATTATGAAACTATCAGTTGGTGAAGATGCTTGTGGTTTCAAAGACTAGCAAATGTGACTCCAGACAATTTTAATAGTAGAGGAAATCCTCTGCTTTACATATGTAAAATGTTCCGTGTAAAGTGAGGTTGAGGCAAGACCCAGTCCAGTTGTTGAGTGGTATCACGTGAATCAGAAGTTTTCTATCTCTGCTTTTGATTTGCCACAGTATTGGCCTCATTCTAAGACCAACTTGCCCAAATTAAAGTCATATCATCCTTGTGGTCCAGAAGACAGGATGCACAGATTGGCTTGACCCATTCAGTACCTTCCACGTAACAATGCCCAAATCTGAGATGGGTCTATCTTGCTAAAACCAGGGACTGAGATTAGGGAGAGGGAGGTAATGGAATCCACTACAATCTCTAAGAAAGCTAGATTTCTTGCTATTAAATGCTATTGAATGTAGTTGAGGATGAAGAGTTTGGAGGAGTAGTCCCTTTGGAACAGGATGAAGAAATTCAACAGCCAAGGCTTATTGTAATTGAATGAAGAAAATTAGTTTAATATTCTCAGAGAAATTGTCTATTCTTCAATGGAAAAAATGTTTTTGTTCTGTTCGGCAAGGGGTAATTCTCAAACCTGGACTATGTCTCACATTTACTAGATTTTTAAGCCTCAACTGAAGACTTCCTCAATGAAAATATTCAGAAAAGGGGCCTGAGATCTATATGTTTAGCAATCAATGCATATAATTCTCAGAGCCACATGGGAGGCTTTGGGAACCAATATCTAAGACTCATGCAAAATCCACCTTCACAGTTCTGGGCTGTGACATCAATATTAAAGCGTAAGATCGCTTGTGGTTTGGAAGATCACGTTCTTTTAATGTGAATAAAGTGAAAGAATGTCAGTGCTCCCTGGTGGCATATTACTTTCCTTGCAGATAATAAATACTTGTGATTCTTCTGGAAATACATATCCCTCTCTGTCACGTTCTTTTTAGGGTATGGAAGACATGGTTTGATTCATTTACCTTTCTAAGTAAGCTGCACTTCAAAGCCAAAGAATTCATTAAGTGCAAGTGGCAATAGTCCTACATCCTAATGTGTCTCTACAGTAAAATAAATTTAAAATACCTCACAGCTGTTTTCCTCTGGAACTCTTACAATGCAACAAATCCTGCTCTAAGGTTTTATATGTATTTATTCATTTAATTCCCAACACGATCCTCAAAGGTGGGTGCTATCATTATCTCTGATTTACAGCTGAAGAAACTGAGGCACTAAGAGGCCAAGTAACTTTCCTAAATTGATCCCACTAGTAAGTGAGAATTGCTTCTAGGACTGCCTTTAAGGATTAGCGCTAGGAAATAGGGAGCCTGAGTTTAGGAATGTCTTTGGCAATACCAAAATTGAAGGCCACCTGCTCATGAAATGACAGTGTCTTGATTAATTCTGGACAACAGGGAGCTATCTTGAGATCATTGTATCATCAACACCTTAAATATGGGTCTCATTAAAACAATGGTGGGAGGGAATGGCTTGCCTAACATGCCTTCTCTGTTGTGACATACTGTGATTTGACATTCCATGTAACCAAATTTGGCAATGTGAAGAACCTTGTAGTGAAGTTTTACCATATTTCAGATAGTCATTGTAGATGTTCACAGGGATCAGATTCATAACAAACAATCAAACAAACAAAAAGCATAAGGGATGGTTTGAAAAGAAGCAGGCTCTGTGAGACAGGGCTTTACTAAATGCAAATTGATTTCTGGAGGACTTTCAGGTCACCAAGGGCTGGACGATTTTCTCTGCTGTTGGAATAGCTTTGAATAATGAATGGTAACCATTAAACAGAGTGAAAGTTGCTTGCCTTTTGGACACTACTTCAGCATGTGCTTATGGCACATTTAAATAACAGGTCAAAGTAAAATAGAGCTCATTTAATTCAGAGTAGCCTTTTGAAAAATACCCTGCCTAAGAACTGTGACTTTCTTTGTTCAGTAATTTTACTGATAGTGTAATACTATACTCCATGAATTAAGGTGGGTGGGAAGTGGACTTCTAATCCAAGTAAATCATTGATTCACTCTTAACATTTATTCATTCACTTAACATTTATTGAGTAAGAGAATAAGGACAAATGAAGAGAAATGACTTGGGCATCTTAACCTCTTCAGAAATGCATGGCAGGTCATACTGAGAAGCTATCTATATCAGCATCTGACATTGTGCTGAGCACCTCCGCAAAAAGCGTTTTTTTAATATAGCCTTGGAGGAATAATGATAATTTATCCACACAAAACAATGCTGACTTGCTCTTACTAACTATATGTCATACTTTTTTAAAAAGATTTATTTATTTATGCATACAAGAGCTGGGGTACAGGCCAGAGGTATGGGGGTGGTGAGAGGATTCACCAGAGACAGCCTGGGGAACAGAACAGGCAGATCTACTGAAAGACACTGCTGAGGGCAGCTGCGGGGGAGACAGGAGAGGTCTGCTGTGCCATATGGGTTGCTCCCTGCCTGGCCAGGGATCGAACTCATGCTGCAGAGGCAGCAGGCAGGTTGCGTCTTCACCCCTTGTGCAACCAGGGAGGCCCTATATGTCATACTTCTTATTATATCCTAAATATAAACTTTTCTTTTGTTTTCATGTTTTAATATAGTTTATTTTTCCATTTAGTTTTCTCAATTACCTCTGTAGACAGTTTACTCATTCATACCTTATCAATTATACCAGGCAACCAAGTCACTGCTAGTGCCCATTGCAGAACTACATTTAGTAGCACACTGAAGTCACACAAAATGTTTCCTAACCTCCATATAATCTAATTCTTCCCACAGCCCTGAGCTGGATATTCTTGTTGCCATGTGAAAGATAAGCACAGGGTTTAGAGGATTAAATGACTTGCTTCAAGTCATCCTGCTGATAAGTAGGAGAGTGGAAGTTTGAAATTAGGCTTCTGTGGCCCCAGCGTATTGATTCTTTGTGTTGTGTTGGTGTTTTGCCATGCAGAATAAGTACTTCAAAATTTACTTTATTTTAATTGTCTCCTTTTAAGGTAATAACCATTTTCTTATCTGGCTGACTCTCTGCAGTTGTTTTCCAACATAATGACTCACTGATAAATCTCTCCTTTGGAATTTTTTCTTTTCTTTTTCCTGAATTATTGTGGAATTTAAGTTTCTAACATTAGTCTTTAAAATTATATTTTATGTTGTTATTGAAACAACATTGCATCATGACATTAAAGAAGTCTCAGGTATACAAATGATAAATTCAGCATATATATCTATTACATTAAGTTCAGGACTAAAAGTCCAATTCTGTCCTGCACCGTACAGTTGACCCCTTTAACCCGATTCACTGACCTTTGACCCCTTCCCTTCTGGTAACCACTGATTGGCATTACAGTCTAAAATTTTATTTTTGTTTTATTTTATCCATTTATTTCATATGCATGAAATGATTTTCTTTCTCCATCTGACTTATTTCACTCAGGATAATACCCTGTAGTTCCATCCATGTTGTAAATGGCAGGATATTATCTTTTTCTTATAGCAGAATAGATTTTTTACAGAACTTGAACTTGTGGGCATTGGCCTCCAACTTGTGGGCATTATTTATATTCAAGAGGAGATATATATAGTCTTTTTCTTTTATCCCTTCAGCACTTTCATTGTTAAGTTTTTCCTGCCTAACTCTCATTCTCCTCTCTTACCATTAAGTGATATTTTGATATTACTTATATTACTTATAAAACTGCTTTGCTTATCATCCTTAGTTCTATAGAAATTAGCTAAGAAGAAACAAGCAAAAAATTTCATGTGTTTCTGAATAGGAGCAGTTGAAGAGCTGGTGGGAAAACATATCCATGTTTATTGTTAAACTACCTACAGGAAACGAAGGTATGGTTATTGTCTTTCAATTTGATTGTGTGTTCCCTAAGCTCATGAATGTGTTTCACAATCAGGCATGGTTTTGTTTTATTGTGCAGACTTGAATAGTCCTTAGGCACTCAAGAACTAAGAGGGAGTCAAATATTCATTGGGTGTGAGATATAGTTTCCATCCGTTTGATCTTTGTACTTGCTTTTGAAGATATGTGCTTCAGAATATTGTATGATTTACAGGCCTAATTAATATTCTTAAGATTGGTACATGGTATCTAAGTGTGCAGGCCAAAATGGATTTAAGTAAATCCACTCAACAGCTGGTATAAGTGTGCTGCTATAAAAGAGCACTATTAAAAGTTACCATTAGAATGCAGGTTACATCCCAACATATATCACCACATCCCTGTCATCAGGTTTCCTTTTTCCTCTTCTGTCCTCATGCTATGTGACTATAAATAATCTGGTTCTAATTCTGTACATAAACTCTGAAACAAAATATGTTTCTGAGACTAAAGAAGAACCTTCTAGAACCCCAGGCCTATTTATTCACATTTCTAGGCATTATTGACATACCAATAATGTTCTAAGAATCCTTATTGTGTAATCAGAACAACCAGATAGTTGAGGAAATTCTGGGAGAGATGTTCAATACACAGTTTTTGAACTGATAGACATAGAGAGGGCACATTCCCTTGTTTCTGTTTAAAATTTGGACATTAGTTTTTCTATCTTCTAAATCTCCTATCCATCCTTTCCTGTTTGACTTGACTTCTCATCATCAGTTGTAGCAGTCACCTAGTGACCCTTGCCTCTACTCATCTAACTCCATTCCATCTTCCATTGTCTTCTGTGTTGATTTCAGTCATAAGCTAATTTTTGACATTCTTTTGCTTAAAGAAAGGCAATGGAAAACCAAAGTCTATATAAAAATTAAAATCTTTAACATGATTCACAAAATATTTAACAATCTAGCCCCCAATAACTTTATGTTTTATCTCCAGAAAACCTTTCTCACCACGTCAGGTACCCTATATTATAGCCAAACCATACCACTTGTCATTTCCTGAATACACTGCATTTTCTTATTGTTTTTGTTTCTGTACTTGTTATTCCTTGTTTAATGGTGTATAATTATGAGATGCTCATCATTTATTTCTGGTCTTTGTTATCCTCTCCTTTCTGAAGGTTGCTCTGTTAGCCCCCGGGAAATAGGTTACAACTTGTATAGCCTTCATTGTTGCAGTTGCCTATTCTGGTGTTGGTTGGGAGCATTTTGTTCATTCATGCAATTGTGAACTCTTTAAAATGGAGTTTGGATCCTTTCATTTTTGAATCCATGAATCCTGGTTCTCTATCTATAACATAGGAGGTATTACATGAGTATTGTTTGAATGAAAACAGTAATTTTGAACACACTAGAAAGTAAGATAAATGTAACTCAGCATGTTATGATTTTATAATGACATCAGAATTTGAAGTAATTAATCTTTCCCCAAATTCAAACATGAAAATATCTTCATGAATATGCTAGCCTTGATCTTTTAACCTAGAAGACACGTAATGGCTATTTGCCCAATTTTAGTGATACTGACATTAATAAGAGAGTTCGAATTGTGATAATCTGAGTTCTCCATCAACCTTTCATTTGTGGTTTCATGTACTGATGGTTATTACCCGATTTAGTGATTTCATTCACTACTACAAAATAGTGATATTTAGATTTATCTTAATAATTTATTTAGCTGGAATTCTGTTAGAAACAAAGAAAAACCTTTTGTTCATCAATATGGCTATGTAGCTATTTTAAAATACTTCATAGGGCCTTCCCGGTGGCGCATGTGGTTAAGCACAGCACTATGAAGCTGTCCGCAGCCTCTGCAGCACGAGTTCGATCCCTGGCCAGCCAAGGAGCTGCTCACATGGTGCAGCAACTGTCTCGCGCTACTCCCCTCAGCAGTGTATTTCAGTCAGTCTGCCTGTTCTGTTCCCCACTCTTTCTCTGGTGAATCCTCTCGCCCCCCACACCTCTGGCCTGTATGCCAGTTCTTGTATGCATAAATAAATAAATCTTTAAAAAAATAAAAAATAAAAAAATACTTTATACATAAAAGGTAAAACGCTTAATTATTTATTGCCAAACATCAGAGTAATGTTACTTTCAATGCTATCTAGTATGCATATTTGCATTTGGATTTATTCCCATTATGTAGTATCATGTAGAGTCCTTACTACACTATATGATGTCTCATCACCCTTTCTGGACATAAAAATTCTCAGCTTTTGACTTGTGTTACCTGTTTAATATCAAGAAAGTGATATACCAACCAACCAATCAAGTGCAGCAAAGTAAAATACCAATTAACCTAGTAATTGACATCGAAATTCCTGTGAGAGAGAAATCAATCTTTGCTTAGGAAAAATGTCCTGAAATTGCTTGGAATGGAAAATGATGTGGAAAAGGAGAGAAAAAGAAGCAAGGTAGTATGGTGAGAACTCAACTTTAGGCAAGAACCTGGAGCCCAAGTGGATAGATTAGCTGAATGAATTTTTAAAGAACGGACTATCAAATGTTTAACACTACATTGTTGTGGTATCAAATATTGTAACATTTCCTAAACCTTAGTAAAGCCTACCTAACACTCTAAAGCCTGATAGAGGGATATGAAATATTTAATATATTTTAAGGGGTGAGGAAACCCAGGAAATGGGTGAGTTCCACATTTTTGCCATTATGGTATAAAGACTAGACAAGTGAAAGAGTGAGATGATAAACTGAATCAGTTAAACAGAGATCGGACTTGAAGCCACAGGACTGAAGCCTTCTCAAAGTTCATAAATTTGGGGAAATTACTCAGAAAATGAAAAAGCCAGTTGCGTCAGTCATCTAGAGCTCAGTCTACAAGGTAATGTAATTAGTACAAAGAAAGTTTGTTTAATGTGTCTGAAAAGCTTAAGGAACTGAAAGATTCTCACTTCTACCCTCTTCTACCACAGGTTGAAACTTCTCCTTTCTTTCTACTGTTTTTGTCCATTAGTGGTATTCTTAGTTTTTCCTTTGCTTCAATAGTAACTGCTTAGCATTGTAATCAGCGATCTAATTTCATTTGAAGTTGCGGTTAACTTTTCTGTCAAGGATTTTGATCATGCCACTTTCCATTTAAAAAATTTCAGGGTGGCTTCTGTTTCACTGTGGATAAATTCTGGGATTTAAACTCACACTTCCACTCTCTTTGCAAGATGCCCAGAATCAATTATTGCCTTGATTATTTTTACTCACCAGCCTGGCTGCTCTAACTTCCAAGAACAGTGAGTTCAAAGCCATGTTGGTTCTGATGTTTTTATTCCCATCTCTAAGTCTTTTGAAAACAAACACTGTATGTTTAGATTTTCCTTCCATTTCCCCCAATTCTCAAATAATCCATAAACATTGTTAAAATGATGGAAATTAATATTTGCTTTGGTAAGTTTAGAGGATTAATTTATGTATTAAATACCTATTGCTACATGACAAATTCATAAAGAAAAAGTGTGTGTTTTGAAAAATGTGAGACATATATATATATTATATATGTATGTTTGTTGTTGAGAAAGGTACAGTGGAAAATAAAAAAAAAATGCTGGTATATGAGAGAGGGAAGTATTCTGGAATTATGTCCTTGAAAGATTAGATGTACTGCCCAAGTGGAGAAATAACCTTAAAAGGAGTGTAGGTAGTTTATTGCAAAAAGGTAGGAAAGTAGAGTATTTGTTATAAGTATTGGTAACGATGCTTGAATTTTGACCCAATATCTGGTCAATTCTGGAGAAGGTTCCATGAACACTTGAGAAAAATGTGTATTCAGCTCTTTTGGGGCACAGTGCCCTGTGTCTATTAAGCCCATGTGGTCTAATACTTTGTTTACAGTTATCATGTTCTTATTTATTTTATGTCTAGTTGATCTGTCTATTGGTGAAAGCAAGGTATTGAAGTCCCTTGCCATGAATGTGTTTCCCTCAATGTGTGTTTTCAGATATGATAGTAATTGCTTTATATATTTTTGTGTTACTTCATTCGGTGAGTATACATTGATGAGCGTTCTGTCTTCTTGGTTATTGTTCACTTAATCACTATATAGTGTCCATTCCTGTCTCTTATTACCTTTTTTCAGCTAGAAATCTATTTTATTGGATGTAAGTTTGGCTGTCTCTGCTTTCCATTGGTTCCCATTTGTGTATAGGAATTTTTTTTTTCATCCCTTTACCCTGAGCCTATATTTACCTTTGTAGCCATCAATGGATGCTGAGGTTGGGGTGGTCTAGGTCTCTGTCACAGACCGGGTCCCCACAATGGCAATGGGCCAATAATTACTTTTCAAGAGAGAATTAGAGTTTGGGTAAAGGGTGTGTAAAATGGTATTTTTTTAAAAAAACATATGCCTCTATGGAGACTTTCTAATATTACTTCTGTAATTAAAAATAGAAATCTGCAGAAGAAAAAGTAATTAGAATGTTATTCCTTCAGTGAAAGAATAGAATCTCAAGTGTTCTTTATTTTCTGTCCTTATGGTACTCTGTGAATATTATAGAAATAGGCATTATTCTACTTTGAAATACTAAAGTATAGCTACAAAAAAGATTAAAGTCCAAAATTACTGAATCAGTTTCACCTTTTTGGAAGGTTTTAGATAGAGTCTAGCTTCCCTTTAGATGCTATTTTCTAGAAATACATAAACAATAATATTCCATTTGTTAAACAGACAAGTTAAACCATTGTATAAACAGAATATATATCTCAGTTTTCTTAAAATATAATCCTTTCTAATATTGTGGGTAGGAACTCACTTTTTGGACTTTTTATTTGTCAAGGACAAACTCTAACTGCTGAATGAGGCGGTAGAGTTCACTGTGTGCTTCATTCTCTGAGAAGTAAATACAAGGAAATGTTGATTTATATTTTGAGGTACAAGGTCTTTCATTCTTCCAAAGGAACAAGATATTTCTGTGTTTTGTAAAGTGTATGATCCCTTATTGTAACAGGCAAAAAACTGAAAAAAATTCTTAACTATTAAAGAACATATACAATGTTTTTATTTAAATAACCAAAAATAGGAAATAAGGAAAGCTGTCTTCTTTAGTTCAAAATAAAGTCACACAACTTTGTGAGAAACTTACTGTGAATTATTAGGTGGTCAGTATTCATACTCCTCAACATATTGCAAAGAACATAGTTACTTCTTATCACTTTTCTATAATCTCTCTTTAATTGCATTGAGACTTCCAGTGGTATTCAGAATCCTGACTCCTCTTTCCTTCCTTGATTTACCAGCAGGGATTTTTGTTACAATACGGAAAAATTCACATCTAATCAATTCACCTCACCTCTAAATTTTTAAAGCCATACCTATCACGAATCTCAGTAAAACACTAAGATTTGAATGTTAATAATGTGACCCATTCTTCTTGGACAGAGATTATAAGATTATAAGATAATAATCTTATTATTATTGGGATTATAAGATAACTAGGGCAGGGCCTCCCCGATGGTGCAGCAGGTTGAGCACAGCACTGTGAAGCTGTCTGCAGCCTCTGCAGCATGGGCTCGATTCCCTGCTGGCCAGGGAGATATCCACATGGCACTGCAGACCTCTACTGTCTCACCCGCTGCTCCCCTCAGCAGTGTTTTTGGTTGTCTGCCTGTTCTGCCTCCTTTTCTGCCTCTGGCCTGTACCCCAGTTCTTATATAAAAATAAATAAATCTTAAAAAAAATAAGATAACTGGGTCAGTAGCGAACAACTTGTTTTCTGTGTTCCATAAAAGGTGAATGCACTTTTTCCAAGGATAGGTTGATATGACGAAGAATCTATCCTGATAACTTTATTCAAGTAGTACAGAACTGAAAGAAATAATCAGGCTGTAGTGTAATCAAGAAGACATTTATTCAAAAATAGGAACCATGATTTAGGTACAAGACCAGTGGGTATGTACTTCAGGGTCAGGATGTAGAGGGGTTTTAAAGGATTAGACACGGAGGTGGTCTCTATTTCAGTAATTTGTTATGAGCCATTTGGACAGGTTCTTAAATTCATTTGTCTCTTCATGCTTGGTGAACAGAAAGTCTCCATACAGAAAGCTGTCATGTAGGGGGTGTCCTGAAAGAATCATGAGGCAAATACATGTCTTTTTTTTCCTTGTAGTCACTGGATTGCTGAGTCAGCTAATTTTTACCTATAAGTTTCTGCTTGGCAACCTACAGATAAGCAGGGGTCTGACTCAAGCCAGGTTCCCCAGTAGCAAAAAATTCAAATACTTTATTTTACATTTTTATCTACCTCTGTGCTGTGTTATTGAATATGACTTCTTCCCTTAAAAGAATCAACAAAAGAATAGTAACATCAATTCTAGAAGGAACATAATTACTTCCTATATATGGGTCCAGAACTTAAAATTAAGCTATTTTAGTAAAGGTCATTTTTGTATATCTTGTATATAATGTAAAATAAAGGAAAAAGGTCTCACTATATTTGACACTTACAGTGACTTAATTCACCTTTGTTTTGACACTTGGGCAGTTTATGGATTACTGATGTGATTATGTGAGTCTCAGGTCTGTACTAATGGCTGTCCTAAAACACATTGCCTTTTCAGTGGTAAATGGATTTTAGAAGTCTGGGATGTTTTCAAGTACTTGCTTGGGATTATTTATTACCTGGAAACTCTTTGTTGAGAATTTGATCAGGACACACTGGTGCATTCTAAAGAAGTTCTGTTTGTACTGGTGAATTTGTCTTGAACTTCAGAGTAAATGTTTGGTTGCAAAGGAGTCTTTTAAAGGATTGGGAGAAGGAAACCTCTGATACTGTGATTTTAAGACCAGTCAAATCTTTGATCTTTAACCCTATCCCCAGTACAGAGGTCCTAAAACCCTTGGAATTTCCTAAGGGAAGAGAGCAATATGAACTGTCTTTGTGTTAATGAAGTGATTTTTGGACTGTCCTTTTACGTCAACTAAGGATGGGGGCTGGTTGCTATGGAATCCAACCAAGTTGTTAGAGCATTGTAACTTTCAGCCCAACACTCCTCATTACGTCCCCTCATCCTACCACACCCTTCTTTGGAAGGGAAGGGGAACTGGATATTGAGTTCAGTCAATCACACATGGCCAACCATTTAATCAGCTATACTTGTGTTTTAATCAACTATTTAATCAACTATGCTTGGGAATCTTCCACAAAACCTTAAAAGGATAGGACTCAGAGAGCCTTCTGGTTGGTGAGTGAGTGAAGAAAAGAAGAAAGGGGCATGCTTGTAGAGGGCATGGAAACTCAATGCCCCTTCCCTCATACCCTGCCCTCTGCATTTCTTGTATCTAGTTGTTTCTGAGTTATAGCCTTTTATGGTAAACCTGTAATCTAGTGAATAAAATTTTTCTGAATCCTGTGAACCACTCTAGCAAGTTAAAGTCCATGGAGTAGGTCAGTGAATGGAACCCCTGATCAATAGCCTGGTTATTCTGAAGCACAACTGATAACTTTCATTTGAGATTGATGTTTGAAATGGGGGATGAAGTGGTGGGGGAAGTTTTGCAGAACTGAACCCTAGCCTGTGGATCTGATGCCATCTCCAGGTAGATAGGTTGAGAACTGAATTGTAGAACATCCAGATGGTGTCTTAAAATTGTTTTGGTGGTGTGGAAAAAGAAGCTCCCACATACTGGAATTGTCAGGGCAGAATCTTAAAACCAAACTGCCCAAAAGAAGGTCCAAAATCATGAAACTCATTCACAATCCAATAAATTACAGCAGCACATTAAGATCTACACGAGAGGGCCTCCCTGGTGGCACAGGCGGCAGAACACAGCACTATGAAGCTGTCTGCGGCTTCTGCAGTGCCAGTTCGATCCCTGCCGGCCTCGGAGAAACCCACATGGCAAGCAGACCTCTCATGTCTTGCCTGCTGCTCCTCTCAGCAGTGTATTTCGTCAGTCTGCCTGTTCTGTTCCCCACTCTGTCTCTGGTGAATCCTCTCACCCTCCTCTGCATCTGGCCTGTACCCCAGCTCTTATATAAATAAAATAAATCTTTTAAAAAAAAGATCTATGCGAGCGTTATTAACACTGAACAGGAGTTACTAATCACACACTTGTGTGTGTATATATATATATATTTAAAGATTTATTTATTTATGCATACAAGAGCTGGACAGGCCAGAGATATGGGAGGTAAGAGGATTCACCAGGAAAAGAGTGGGGAACAGAACAGGCAGACTGACTGAAATACATTGCTGAGGGGAGCAGCAGGAGAGACAGGAGAGGTCTGCTGCACCATGTGGGTTGCTCCCTGGTGGACCGGGGATCAAACTCGTGCTGCAGAGGCTTCGAATTGCTTCATGGTACAGTGCTTAACCCCTTGCGCCACCAGGGAGTCCCACACATATATATATAAATGTTGTACACTTATATAATTTTTGTATTCCTGCAAATTTTCCTTCAAAATACATGATGAATTCTAATTTCTTTCTTTGAACTGCATTCTTTTTACCTTTTATATCTGCTGCTCACATCAATTTATTAATCCACAGTGATGATTTTCATCCCATCCCTTCTCTTTACAATTGCTCCATCTTTATTATTCTTACTGTTCTTTCCACACTTCTGTCTCTCGGTTTCATCTTTGTCTCCTTGATTCAAACGGTAAGTCATTGGAATTTGGGGCAAAGGTTATTGTGTCTGAGATCCTTTATCTTCCCTCCTGTAGCTTGTTTGGGAATCGTTTTTTCACAGAGTCTGCGTAACATGTGATTTCTTAGTGTTGCTAAGGCAAATCCACAGCTCTGCTGATATCTGAAGGTTAATTTGAGGAACTAACCTTATGAGTCTTATGATCACGGATGAGCAACCTAAAGGAGTCAGTATTCAAATAAGCCCCAGAGGCTCGGGTTCCATTAAAAAAGAATGTCTTCATTTTTCTCAGCTGTCCCAGTCCTTGGAAATTCCAGACTCATGGGGTTTCTTTCAAGAAGCACCTGTTTGCATTGTAGTCTGAATTTGTAGCAAATTATTTCTACACAGTTGGAAATAACATCAAATTGGCTCTTTTACCAGGCACGCTGGACGGGTGCATTTGGGTTTTGTAGATGTTTGTGTGTTCTTGTAGTGTGAAAATGCCTTTATTTAAAACAAATACATTTTCCAGCTCATTATCCCACAGTGTGAAGCCCAATTCTGTTAAAAATAATTACAATGGCTGAATTATTTTGCTGAGAAAAACAGGTATCCACATGCCACACTGAATCCAAACTTTTGTTTCCAACAGGCTTTTGATGCATCATCACAAGATATTATGGCTTGAGGGTTTAAAGAATATTCCTCTAAGATTATTATCATAAATATTTCTACTGATTTGATGAAAAATCCTGTGAATACTCACAAGAAGTGTGTTTTCTTGCCTCTAGAATACATCAAATGAGTTTCTTTTATTCAATTTTTCTTTTTTTTTAAAAAAAATAAATATTAGTATTGAAACTCATTAGATGGTGTAGTCTTGTTTGGAGGAAAATAAAAGGTTTATCTTATAACTTGCTATGCATCTATACAAAAGTCTAATTTGCTTTGGGAAAATAAGAGTAAAAATTTGAAAAAGAAAGCTTGAGATGCAAAACTTCTAATTCTCAAGCTACGCATGAGAACTTCAGTTCCATTTACCTCGTCCATGAGCTTCAGACAATCCAGTCTCTAAACCTTTCTTCATATTTACCTTTGTCAGAATTATATAAGACATTTGCATGCTCTATTCTTCTCTTCATCTTTAATTTGAAGAGAATTAAAGAATGGATGGATGAGGTAGATAGTGAGGAGGAGAGAACTGAATGCTGTTTTTGCTGGAAATAATTTTCAAAGTCTGAACCTTCATGTTATTCAAGTACTTAAGAGTTAGTCAATAATTCTCAATAAGTTTTCTAAGGATAAAGCAGACATGTTGTCCAGGGATACTAGATATTTTCCAGGTGTAATCCAGGCAAATACAATTTTTGCAATAGCTCTTTTGGTGTTTAACAGAATGTGGGCTTCTACAACATAGACTCCTCCACAAAGGGCATTGGACAAAGAGACATTTTTGTACACACACGTGCATTTTTCTGGCCCTGAAATGTGCTCCTTGAATAGTACTGTGAGATGCTGGGAAATTCTGCCCTTTATATCCTCTTCTTGGTAATTTACACTGTACTTTAACATACTAAAGTTCTACTAGGAAGTTCTGTAATAGAGTAACTTTGCTTTGTTTTATTTAGGTGATGTTATTAAGGCTTATATGATCATGGTACCCTTTTTATATACAACTTTTATTAACATTATGGGAATTTACAGAAGGAAGCTACTTTGCAAGGAAGATTTCCAGAATAAACAACTAATTTATAGGTTATAGTTGGCAAGAAATATTATATACACTAAAACTGCCAAAAGAATTTTGAAATTTTAGAAGACACGTGAAGGTCCAGATTACAAGGAAAATGCCACAGTGAGTATAAAATGAAATTCAGTCTGATCTCTTTCAAAATTATCACAATTTGTTCCTGCGATATAAGCTAGTGTTTATAGGCGATTTTACATGAATAGCATTGCTGGAAAGGGGCTAGTTAAATGTTAGAGGAGTTTAATTTTTATCAGGAAATAGTCCAAAATATGTATTTTAAAACTTTTACATTGAGTATATTTTCTTTTAAAATGTCTATAATATAAAGTTTTAAGTTTCCCACCTCTCTTTCTTTCTGGCCCTGCCAATTTGAATAGTGTAGAAGCAATTCTAGACCACATCCAGGATACATGGTTATATGGTAATTGCCACTGGGGGAAAAGAAGAAATAGGAGGCATGATCCCTGAACTTGAGTAACTGGTCAGAAAAGACATTAGGTTGGATTTTCACACTGAAATGAGTGAATGAGTGAATTGATTAGATAAAACAAAGAGGAAAGTTGCATGTTGGTGGGAGTTCAGCTGGGCAAACAATAAAAGCTGAAGGAAACCTGGTCTTATCCCATTGTTAACTAGGCAGTAGAAATAGCTCAGGCTGCTTTGAGTCAAGTCGCTGTTAGTTCTCAGCTGAATGATTGTTGCTCAGAGGCAGATGGTCTCTATCTGTAACAAGATATCCTTTATTTCTTCTATGGAGATATCTTCCTCCAAGTATAGGAACATACTTTGTAGAAGTCTGTGAGGAAACCATTCTTTATGAACCTGGATTGGCATAGGGGAAAACTCTGTGGTAAATCTTAATCCTGTCCCTCTGATGGATGTGGTAACAGTGTTGTACAGGATGACTGAGAGGAGAATTCTCCAGTGTGGTCATGTTTGTGTAATGAAAAGTATTTTGCAAATGATATCTGTATGTTCTAAAAAGCATTCATACTTCTATCTAGTAAAGGAATATATTGGAGAATCTGCTGGGCTAAAAGCCTAGAAATATACGAGGTTCCTACTGGAAAGTTGATATTTTCTTAGCTTTGGAAAGGAGGAAGAGTCTTTTTATTTTCTTTGGGGGAATTTGGCTGGCTTCGGAGAAGTTAGAATGGGAGTGAACAACTGGAGGAAATGGTAAGAGGGGGTCAGACTAATTCATGGTTGTTTGCTTGAGGACTCTGATAACGCCTCACCTTCCTGTCCCAGGGTGCAGCAGGGACCCAGTAAGGCACTCATAGTGATCATTAAACTTGAAATATTAGAAAAAATACACATTAAGAATATTGCCTGGTGAAAGATTAACAAAACATGACACTTCTGACTGTGCTGTGTATCGCCTTTGTTTTTTTATGTGCTTGTTATGAGAGACTATACCCGTGGGCTATGGTTAGTTAACCAATTAACTGGGAGTTACTCTTTAAGAATTAACTAGAGCTTTACAGTCTAAAGATAGGAATGTCTCAAGAAGAAGAAATGAATAATTTAACTTATGTTCAAATTAGAAAGGCTTCGGAAAGTTTTCTGGTGTCTTTTGGGATTTTGATTACTTTTCAAACACAATCAAATCCTGGATTGGTTGCCATGCCTAGCTCAGTCTCTGATATAGTAATGTAAGTGCCATTTAAATGAGCAGAGAAGGTTTTGTTTAATATTAAAACCATCATCTCTCTTCTTTAAATGTTGTAGAACCAGAACTTTAAAATGTAGCTGAGAAAAGATGGATGACAGCATAATATTCAAAGGTAATTTTAAGTTGGTATATAGGTACTTTTAAATCACAAATCTTAAAAATTGTGTTTTTATACATTGCCCAGGCATTGAAATTCTATGTATTACCTTTACCAAGGTATCTGAAGCTCATACAACACGTTAAGAGAACTACTAGGGTTATAAACAGTAATTTTAACTGGAATCATTTTACCTGTCTTACTCTTTGTAACACCTAAAAATTCATGTTAAGACCTAAAATCAGGATACATATTTTGATCACTTTTAAGGGGTTCTCCTATTATTTTTACTTTCTGGGATCATTATGCTCATATCTGTTGGAATTAATATTTGAATTTTTTATGTTCATCACAAGGCTGTGTCCAGTTAAAAAAATTGATTTATGTGGGATGATATTTGTGACATTGTACTATGTGAGAGATATTTTTTCCCCTTTTGGTAATGGTTACACAATAACAATAATAAAAATCTGATTACATTCGTTTATCTTTTCATCAAAAAAACTTATTGGACTCCATGTTCTATTAGAATAAAGGAGTTTAAAACTATCTAATCTCCAGCTTTAGCTACTGGTTTTTGTCCTTTAAGATAAAAACTCTTATTTGCTAGTGTATTTCATATAATATAGTACATACTCCAAATAAATGTTTTTCAAATTGATTTGCTAAATCAATTGCTTATTCTAACGATAATACCATATATGCAAACCTGGAGTTACTTGATAAATTTACAGAAGATTTAAAGAACTTTTAATAAAATAGAATAAGTATCTTTAGTGGGAAAAGGACAATGTCCTTAGTTAGACTTAGTCATTTCAGCTCTGAATCTCGTTTAATGGAGTGTTAGACCAAAATTTAATGGAGTGTTAGACCAAAATGGTACAGCAACTTCTTCCAAGGAAATGAAATCCAGTGGTCTCGTATTACTACTTAACTAAGAATGATAAAGAAAATAGAACAAAAATAAGAATGAAAAAGGCATTTCATATAAATATGGTAAAGCTTCTAAATCAATTCATCAGGGCTGACTATAAACTCAGAATTTACAGAACATAATACATTCACTTTAAATGAGTTTTGAATCTGCCATCTTGTTGATCAAATAAGGGATACAAAAAAAGATTATGCAAAGACATATTTTGGGAGAGGTTATGGAAAGTATATTAGAGAAGAAGGGATTGAGCCAGACCCTGCAAACTGGGAAAGCCTTGGAAAGGGAAAGAGTAGAAAGATATTAGGGGCAGGAATAAATGCTTAATTGAGAAGTCTGTGTAATATAAATTCATATCTTATATACAGGTCAGTGCTTATCAAACTAGGGTCAAAGGAGAGGGTACCAAAAACTTCTAAGAGAGCTTTTTAAAACTTCATTGCCCTCTCAATGTCTCGTCAGTAATGCGGCCCTGCTCTAGTGAGACTGTTAATTGATGGAGTGCTTAAATTGCTTTGGCAAAAAGAAATATTTGAAAATCACTGCTGTAGACAATTAGAAGCCATTGGAAGTTCATGAGAAGAAGAGTTTATGCCAAATAGTTATGTAATCAGACAATGAGCTTCATAAAGTGTCTCAAATCCCTCAAGAACTTCTCTTTGGCATCACTAAAGAAATATTTGACAGATGGACTTATCAGAGCCTATGCTTATCTTTTTTACTTATTATGTATGGCATGTGATGGAGTTAAAACCAACAGAAGTAATATTTAAAATATTTACCCAGATTTCAAGGAGGAAAGATGGAATTGTAATATTCATGCATCTTATAAATTCTAGATTCATTTTACCTCTTAATACACAGATGATTTTTTGATATACTTTAAAGAGATTGTTATTGGTAATTGTCATGAAATGACCACTATCTCAGGGCAAAGCTATAGTCAATTTATAAATCCTTTTTAAAAATAAATGAAGAAGTGTTTCTTTCCATCTGTTCTAAGTGCTGCACCTGAAAGTCCCGATCCAAGCCTGAAGCCTGCCAACATTTACATGCTGATTAATCCTATAAAATTTGATAGAGTCATTCCACTACAACACCTGGAATAATTGCATAGTGGCTGGCAAAAGAGAGCAGAAGGTACTGTTAAATCTGTCAATCATGGTGTAGTTAATAGTTCCCTCGAAATTGCACTAAATACATGAGTCCTGACCTTTTTGTTTATTCACGACCCATTTTCTTTGTATACTTCTTCCTTTGATTTGATTGTTTGTTGCTACATTTAACAACAACAAAAAGAAGAAGCAAGCCACCCACACCAAAATCCTCCCTTCTTCCATTAAAATTAAGCATTAATAATAACAGAGGCTGAGAGAATAGTGAAACTGCTGAATCTTAAAACATATCAGTGAAATGCAGGATGGGTGTTCTTTTGTCAACAAGGTAGGTTTGCTGGCTTCCCTGTGCTGGACTGGGCCCAAACCATGGTGCACCCTGAACTGGGAACAATTCTTTATAGTAAATTATGCTATATTATTCTAGAGCCCCCTTTTGATCTTTTAATGTCTTACTAATAGCACCTCCATTTCATATAAATTCTGAAAACAAGAAAAAAAGGACATAGGTATTTTAGCTTCCCATTTTACCAATAGAAAACTAAGACATAAAATTGTTGTAATACTTTTCTATAGTTAATCCTGGTTGAATATTCAGATAACTACTTATTGAAACAATGGCACTGGTCCACAAAAGTAAGTTGCACAATGGAAGGTATATGAGTTTTTGAATAACAAACTTGGGGTGAGTACCTAAGCTAATTGATCCTCTATTTTCTCCTCTATAAAGCATGGATATAATGTATATAAATTTGTACTAAACATACATTAGTCTTAGTGTTTAATTTGCTCAGTTGTGAGTTTCTGACTTTGTAAACTGGTTTTCCCATATGTAATAGGTATGAATTGTTAATAACTTATATGTAAATAGTATTTACCTTTTAATAAGATGTTTTTTAATTATCAAATGGAATAATTGGGCCATCTATGTAGATGAGAGATGCCTGAAAATATTGTTAGAAAAAAGGAGATTGTAAAGAAACAGTATAAATAAATAATTTAGAATGAGTTGGCCTAAAATTTTCAATAGTTTACAATTCTGTGAGTTCTTTAAAAATATTATTTATTGTGTTTTTTGAGATTATAAAATAATATATACGTACATTGTATAAAATTGTGTGAAATATAAAAGAGCACAAAAGTAATTGCAATTATACATGATAGATTGAAAATACGCTTCTTTTGAAAATAAGTTGCCCAACCTATCAGTAAATACATTTTAGAAGGCATAAAGCTTCAAGGACACACAGGAGAGGATATGACAGCAGATAGAAATGTCAATAAAATTTTGGAAGATGGGAAGCAGATGGATTGGTGTTAAATAAATTTGAAGAGTGAGAAAGTAGAAATCTATCTACTCACACGGGGGGAGGACTAAAAAAAAACAAAAACACAACACCTAACAAGTTTGAACTTCTAAATTCAGTGTTATAAACATATAGAATGGTGAATACTCTAGGGCAGGGTGGGGGCTGAAACTGGGAAGGATATTTAAAAAAATCTATGTGATGAACACTTGGGTCACAGATTCCCTCATCTTACAAGAAGACAACTTTTGTGCAAAGTTAAACCAAAGAGATGTGGATTTAAAGTACAGCTGAGGAATGAGGTAAATTAAGTGAAATTCTGTATTGGACATGTGTGTTACTACTTTTCAGTTTACTATTGGAGAATCTTCCCTAGAGTAACATTCTTGGCATCTTATCCTACCCTGTCTCACTTTTTCCCATGGAGGAGGAGAGAATTACATGATCATTGAGCTACAACGAGAAAAACAATGCAGACATTGGCATCTGGATGAAATGAAGTGAATGACCTGCTTTGGTAAAAACCAATGGTCAATAAACCTGTCCTGGTAAGAAGAGTTTCCAATGATCACTTTAGTGCCTTACTCTTAAGTATAAATTCACAGTCAATAACTTTTAAGGAAAGACTATAATATATACAAATAAAAAGACAAGAAACAAGAAGAATGAAAGAAAGGATTTCAGAGAAAATAGAAGAAATACTACATATAATGGAAGAAATCACACTTCATATTTATTATCCTCAAAGATAAAGTAAATTATTCTAAGAATAGGCAGATTCAAATAAATGCCGAAGAGAAGTTCCATGCTGATTGCTATTAAAAGGTAATATTCAAGAACAAGGCAAGGTTTTAGAAACTGAACAGAACATTAGTTTTCCCTTGCTGCTATAATAAATTATCACAAATTTAATGGTTGAAGAAAACACAGATTTATTATCTTATACTTCTGAAAGTCTGAACTCTACAATGAATCTCACTGGGCTAAAATCAAGAGATAAGTAGAGCATTGTTCTTTTCTGGAGGCTGTAGGGAGAATTTGATTTGTTTTTCTTTTTTTTTTAAATATTTATTTCACTTATGCATACAAGAACTGGGGTGTTGGCCAGAAGTGCAGAGTGGGGAGCAGAACAGGCAGATCTACTAAAATACACTGCTGAGGGGAGTAGCAGGTGAGGCATGAGAGGTCTGCTGTGCCGTGTGGGTTGGCTCCCTGGCCAGGGATTGAACTCGTGCTGCAGTGGCTGGTGATAGCTTGATAGTGCTGAGACTTAAGCCCTGTGCCACCACGGAGGATCTGAATTGTCTTCTTGACTTTTCCAATATCTAGATGTTGACTGCAATCCTTGACTTGTGACTCCCTTCCATCTTCAAATCAGCAGTGACTTGTTGAGTCTTTATCACATGCATCACTCTGGCTCTAACGCCTCTGCCTTCTTCTTCCACATTGTAATTACATTGGGCTCAGCCTTGTAATCCAGGATAATCTCCCTATCTTAAAGTTAATTAATTAACAATCTTTTTTTTTTAAGATTTATTTATTATTTATACAAGCACTGTGGTATAGGCCAGAGGCGCAAGAGGGTGAGAGAATTCACCCAAGACAGAGCCGGGAGTAGAACAGGCAGAAGGACCAAAATACACTGCTGAGGGGAGCAGTGGGCGAGACAGGAGAGGTCTGCCATGCCATATGGAAATTTCCCTGACGGGCCAGGAATCGAACTGGTGGTGCTGCAGAGGCTGTGGACAGCTTTACAGCACTGCGCTCAACCCGCTGCGCCATCAGGGAGGCCCTAATTAACAATCTTATTCCATCTATAAATTTAAGCCCTAGCCACGTAACATAACCTATTAGCATGTTCAGTGATTAGAACATGGATATCTTTTTGTTAAGGAATTATTCTGAGTATCACAGATACCAAAAATGAAACATTCTTATTGAATGATTAAAAGTGTAGAAGTAGCTCAGTCAATAGAACAAGATCAAAATATCGAAATGGGAGAAAATAAGTCAAGATGTTTGACAAACCAGGTCCAATGTGTAGAAATTCCAGAAGGAATATGCAGAAAAAAGGTATGAAATTATTTAAAATAAAAAACAATATAAGAAATTTTCCTACAACAAAAATACTTGAATTTCTGATTAACAGACACTCTAAAAAAGAATTCTCATAATTAATTTATAGAAATAAGTTATCAGAAGAATAATATTATAAAATTCCCCCAAATTTATCCCAAATCTTGAATTTCCCAATGGGAAGAGTTCACCTAGAATCCAACAGAAAGTTTAGAAAAGGATCACATCATAATGTATCACACATTTCAAAATACTAGAGATGATAAAGCAGAAGTTTTTGGAGAAAAAGAAAAGTCATATAAAAATTGATCCTCTTTAATGACACTTACATTCTCTATAATAATATTGAAATCTCAAAGAAAAGTAAGTAGTGCTTTTTAAATTCAGAGGAAAATTAGACACGTTCTTGAATTTTGATCTTGAATAAATTATTACAGGGAAAAATCAAACAATTGTTTTTTTTTACCTTCTATGCACCATATCTCAGAAAACAAATATATGAAATAAGTATATGAAAATGTGATGGTGCATTAAGAGAGAAAAGGAAAACAAAGAATTCAATAAAAGAATGTGGTAACAAGAAATTTCAAATAAAAGAGGTGAACGGGAGTTCTGTGCTGACTTCTGTGGAGCACAGCTAAGTTACAACCAGTGTGACTATAGTGGAAAGTCAGAGAACTTTAGTAGGGATAGCTCCAAGAAATTATTTTTAAAAAGGATTAAAGATATATGATTTAATGTATTATATTTTGATGAGGAGAATTTGCTGCATTTGTCAAGAAATTTGGACTTAAATAAGAATCAGTACCTTGTAAACAATAAAAGAATTAATAACTTAAATAAAAACAAGAAGCCATAAAGAAACAGGCATAAAAAAAGTATAACATGTAAGTCAGTTCTAAATACCATTATGGAATAATTAAAACATTTCAAAAATCATTGTTTTTTTAAAAGAAATTATTTATTTATTTAAAGAAATTATTAATTTATTTATTAATTAAATTTGTTTTTATTTTTATATTCCCCACACAATTGCACCCACCCTTATGTTGACCCCAGTCGCTCCTTTCCCTTCCCCACCCCCATAGTGTGTCTCTGGTTTATAGTTGTTTGTTGATTTAAAAAATCACTGTTATATAACTGTTTGGGGAAAGATGGAAGATAACTGTAGATGTATGTTTTCAGGCAGTTAAATCTTCATTTTTTTCAAATTAGGAAGTCAAAGAAAATACTAAAATTAAGGCATTTTAAGTATTTTTAATACAAGCTTATTATATTGAAATGAATATAAAGAAATTGTTAAAAGTGTTAGGAATCAGGAATTCAGAGTGTTGGGGCAAATTACAATTTGGGTTTTCTAATTATGTAAAAGTAGTACTTTTAAAACATACAATTTAAATTAATTTTCCCTTTTCATGTATTTCATTTAATAATGCTCTCTCATTCATTTGTTCTCGCCCTCCTAACCTTTTTCCTGTGCTTTGAAAATGTTATGTTCCCATCCAAGTTCTTTTACACATACTATTCTACCTTTCAATAACAATCACCTTAAAAAATTTTCAAGTGTTCCTTCTTAATATTCATTTGTGAGTTCAATCATGTCTCCTTAGGGTATGTGGTAGGATATAGATGGTTGAAGATTTGATACTCCTCTCTTCAGTAGGTACAATGTATTTCCTCTTCCTTTGAATCTGAATGAACTGTGTCCTTTTGAATTGATCAATAGACTATGTTAGAAGTGATGCTATGCTATTTCCCCTCCTAGCCTTCAGAGGACTAACATCTACCTTGGTCTTTTGGAGCCCTGAATTGCCAGTAAAAAGTGTGACTATCATGATGCTGCCAATCTGTGAGAAGTCCAATCCGAACAAAAAATGGTAGGCACAATCATGCTTGAACTAAACTCCCTGAGGGGGACAATGGAGGACTCTCTTCAGGCAAAGGATAGGATGTTTATTACTGAATATGTTGTTCTACGTGTGGTAATTTTTGTGTGGACCCTCATCACATCTCTACCTTCTGCCCTCTCAACATTTTTCTAAGTAACTTCATTTCATTTCTCTATTTCATCATCAGCCTGATCTCTCTAATTTTCTCTGTCTTTTAGGAGAGTCCGGGTCTTCATATATTTTCTTTCCAAGAATTGTTTTTGGCAGATTCTTTAAGCCCATTTCTTTTAAGGGCTTGGATTTTTGATTCTCAAATAACCAATTTTCAAACAAAGTTCTTCAAAAACTTTATTTGGAATTATATAGGATTATTTCTGCTATTACTTTTATACAAATTAGAAACTCACAATCTGATCTTTTATTTTTCATTCCTTCCATAATGGTCAGTGAAAGCCTCTGGCTCAGTGGGCTGGGGAGAAGATTTTAGGGTAGTGGTATCTACAAAACCAATCCCATCATATTTTCATGTTGCTGAACTGGAATGTGAACACTGACAGGAAAACTCCAAGGGCTCCATGTAACTGCTGTGTCATGTATCTCTCAAGAATTTTCCCTTGTTTGAATGAACCCACTTTTCTCTCAACCAGTAAAAAGGAGTGGGCAGGACTCTTGGTTATAGCCTTCCTTGCATATGTATGTGTGGGAGAGTCACATTAGACCTAATTACATGGTAGTGGCATTACCAGAAAAATAGTTGCTTGTGCAAACCGATGACTAACATTAGCCCTCTCTGACTGGACTTGAAAATGGTTCTTTAGTCTACTCTTTCATCTTTGGAGGCATGAATAAAAGATTTTCCCAAGTATGAATGCTGTAGAGTCAATCAGATTTAAAGTATTTGAATTCTACAGGAAAGATAAATTGCTAAAACATTCTAGGGTAGTAATTCAGTTCAGTTGCCAGAGTTCTAAATGACTAAATTTGCTAATCACTGTTGGAAGCTTCGTGATTCTTCTTATTTCTCAAGAGTGTCATACTGTGTAGGAACCATGTTGACTTGCTGACTCATAGCCTAAAGGCCCAAAAGAGTTAATTAACAGTTTCTGGAAGTGTGTGTCTTGTTTATTAGATATTCTCTTATCAGAGCATTCAATAAAGTATGCTATGCAGGACAAGAAGACCATTATTTCTTCCCAAACACTGAGCTAGATAGCAAGGATTCACCACTCTCCACTTAAGTGACTGCTTGTTTTTCTCTGAATTTCATCACTTCTTCTGTAGACTCCATTAAAACTCTTCCAGGTGAGTTTTTGAAAGTAAAAGTGAAACAAATAGTAATTTTATTGTTAATATATGCTAACCACAGCTGTGGAATGAAGTATAGAAGAAAAGGAAGGAATTGGAAGATGTGGACTTCTCACAGGGTGAACTTAGTGGCATTCATGATAGCATAGGCTTTGGAAATTGTGAGATTGAGAAAGTGACAGAATGTAATAGGGACCTGTTATATGACATTATCGATAGTGAATATTCTGTTGTTATAAATAAGTACACTGGATTTGATTGTTCAGCTAAGTATTGATTCTTCAATAATCTTATGTCAGTGTCCAGTGTGCAAGATCAGGTCTGTATAGATAAAGGGAATTCCTTACTTGGAAATTTAGGGCTTCTTGTTGATTCCATTTACTTCTAAAGGCAAAATGTGCACTACAGGCCAATTATCTGGAATCTACACTACTGAAGCAACTTTTTTTTTTTTTAAATTTTTTTTTTAATTTTTTTTTTTATAGAGGCATGTTTATTTATTTATTTATTTATTTGTTTGTTTTGTTTACACATGCACTGGGTACAGCCAGAAGCACGGGAGGGTGAGAGAATTCACCAGAGCCAGAGCGGGGAGCAGAGCAGGCAGAAGGACCGAAGCACACTGCTGAGGGGAGCAGCGGGCGGCAGGAGAGGTCTGCGCGCCATGTGGGACCCTTCTCTGGTGGCCGGGGAGCAGCCGGGGATCGAACCAGCGCCGTACTACTGAAGCAACTTTTAACTGGAATCTTACTTAAAAAAAATAAGAGAAGAGCCATTTTCACTGAGCTTATAGGAGAATAGTTCCTTTAGAGGAGGGGATGCGTTAGCTCTCTTGCTTTATAATATATAGCACAGCACCCTGCATACACAGGTGGTCAACAATGTCCATCTATGTAAGCTGAATTAATTCATTAACCATAAGAGAACAAAGAACGTGTAGTCAACATAATTACAGTGTCAAGTATGAACATTGCTTGAAGATTGTTAAATATTGGGAACATAAATAGCAGTTCACTTAATTTGGATAATCAATTTATCGGTGCACTTGATTTTCAAATTGTTTTGAATAAATAGGAATTTAATGGGGGAAAACTTTATTTTATAGGATCATTTAACAGTTGACTGGATTCATGTGCTGTCCTTCAAATATCCATTCACTTATTCATTCAATGTGTATTTATTTGGAACTCAGTATCTGCTAAGCTTTGGAAAAACGTGAAAGAAAAACACTGTCTCTCCAAGAACTTATGATATAGCTGGTGGAAGAAAATGGGCACATAAATGTTAGTACATACTTAACAATTTATACTATATACTTAATATATTAAATATATTAAATAAAAGTGCATACAGGTGACCCTAAAAAACTGTATATACTACTCATACATGGTATTGTAGGTGCAAGAGGCATTTGTGCTGTGAGAAAATGATGATGACTTTATCACTTTTCCAGAAATAAGTGAATGGTTATATATTACAGGAGCCCAAGGAGATTTTGTGGGACTAAGAAAGTAAAATGTTTTCCCTTGATTTGATGAGCCAGAAAGACATTTAGAGGAATATGTCCTATGAGCTAGTGTTTTTCAGACATTTTGACCACAGGTCACAGCAGGAAAATTAATTTTGTATTTTTGGTTCAGTACATACATGTATAAATATCAAACTGAAATGAAATTTTCACAAATCAGTACTTACCTTTACTACATGAGCTACACATTAATATTTTCTGTTCTAATCTAATCTACTCTAGTTTGTGCTAGTTGTGATCTGTGAAATGGATGTTACAACCCAATCACTGCTGTCAACAGTTGTGAGTGTGAATTTGGAGCTTATGGTCAGAGGAGTCCAAAGTTACAAGAGTGAGCCATTATGAACTCCTCGATTCTAGAAGTTGGTGATAGCATGTCTTTACTTTTCCCATATTAGTCAGTTTTAGGAGTCCAGGACACCTTGTCCTCTCTGGACTTTCATTTTCTTCTCTCTTCTCTTCTCTTCTCTTCTCTTCTCTTCTCTTCTCTTCTCTTCTCTTCTCTTCTCTTCTCTTCTCTTCTCTTCTCTTCTCTTCTCTTCTCTTCTCTTCTCTTCTCTCTTTTCTCTTCTCTTCTCTTCTCTTCTCTCTTTTCTCTTCTTTGTGCTTTTATATTTTTCTGACCCTCTCACTATCCTGACAGGCTCCCAGTCCATCCAGGGAGTAAAGTATGTCTTCCTGTTTTCATAGAAAAAGAGACTTTTTAAGATTCCTAATGTGAAGAAACTACAAAAAAAACCTTTTTAAAAAATTAACATTGACCATATCTCAAAATTTTAATGTTATTATGATAATGCAGTTTCTACAAGACTTTATTGGCTTTGGGAATCTTATTCCATGTTCATATTTTCTTCATGTGGAAAGACAGAATAACACTACCAACCTCTTATTGCCCCTTCACTCATTCCTCACCAATGAGACAAGAATGAATTCTAATTGGTATTCCAGAACTGGGCATGCTGGCTCAGTCCCTTTCTCCTACTCTTCTCTTAAGGTATCCATTCTTACCTCATTCTCCATATTGTAAATGGTGCCAGTGAATTACAAGGTAAGTTCAGTTCAGTGAACTATTAGGAAATGGTGCATTGGCTGAAAACATTGAGAGATTGACAGACTAGCAGTTAGGGAACAAAACAGTGCCTTGAAATTAAAATTTCTGGCAGCACCTTGAGGCTTTATGATTGTGTGATACTTTAATAATGGCATTTTAAAATTGACTGATCAGCTATAGGTGTGTGGAAAGCTAGTACAGGGGAGATAAAAATATGATTTTAAGAAAAGGGTAAATTGAAATATGCCTTTTAGATATGAGCAGGCAGAACATTCATTAGCTATTTTATGTGTTTTCTTTTTTTTAATGATTTATTTTTATTTATTTATACAAGCACTGGGTACAGTCAGAAGCACAGGAGGGTGAGAGAATTCACCAGAGCCAGAGCGGGGAGCAGAGCAGGTAGAAGCACCGAAGTACACTGCTGAGGGGAGCAGCAGGCGGCAGGAGAGGTCTGCGCGCCATCTGGGACCCTCCTCTGGTGGCCGGGGAGCATCCGGGGATTGAACCGGCACTGCAGAGGCTGCGGGCAGCTTCGCAACCCAGCGCTCAACTGCTGTGCCACCAGGGAGGCCCTATTTTATGTTTTCTGCAAACTTTTGGGACACAGACTTTCAACTACTCCTAAGATCCTTATTCAAGAGTATTGACTTTTAGCTTTGACTTCCTTTTGTCATGGCTCATATGCAGCATAGAGAACATACTCTGAATTTCATTCATTTAAATGATGCATTTGGAGCATACAGAAGAAACGGGAAAGGATAATTTTGCATTCATGTGGCTTCTCCAAAGTTTCAGAGTCTATCCTTTACTAGAAGGTCTTGAGCTGATGTTGAATTGTTAAAGGTATAAAGTCTGACCGTAGGTTAGAATTCAGAGATCAAAATTCTGGATTTTCCCCTATAAGTGTGATGGAATTTAATAAAAGATAAACTACAAAAAATTGGAGTCTTTTTTGGGGGGGAAGGTATATTCTTGGACATGAAGCAAAGAAACTGCTCATTGAAATTATTTTGAACTAGGGAATTTAAAAGGGTGGCATAGGACACTAATTCTAGGGATCATAAAAGAAAAAAATTAGTGGATGCCAGAGTGTACTTCAGTCTTATTGTCAGAACAGAAACTAGGGGGTTATAATATGCAAGAAGGAGAAATATTTATATAAGAGAAAGAATGAGATCTTTGGAGAGAGATGAAGAAGAAAACGAGACAGCGAAGGTCAGTATTGACTATAGCCACCTGACTTAAAGGAGAACATTATTAAAAGGGGAAATATTTTAGTGATTACTAGATATTACTAAATCAGAAGTGGTGCCAGGGTCCAGAGACATGCAATAGAAGACTGGCAAGATTTTATAGAGTAGACTGGGATAGACTTCCCAAGGGAGTGAAACACTAGGAAACGATGCGGAATTCACTCACTGTCACAGTATATAGGAGAGAAATTAGGGCACTACTGAAGAAGAAATGCACCAGATGTACTAAATGTTTCAAAAATGTGAACATAACTAAGAGGTAAAAACCATAAAAATTCTCCCTGTTATTGGAGGTACTAAGTAGTGGTGGATGGCTTGACCAGCGGATAATTTTAATAAAATCAGGACTTACTTATTTCATTTTCCTCATCATGAAGTATCCCTCAATACAAATTTTTTATGGAACATGTTAGAATAAAAATATGTCTAGGCCACAAAGTAAAGAAAGAAGCCGAATGTAGTCAATTTATCTCTCAATTCCAGCAAATGGTTCTGGTCATCATGGATTCAAGAAAGAAAGGACCGGGCCTCCCTGGTGGCGCATGGGGTTAAGCACTGCACTATGAAGCAATCAACAGCCTCTGCAGCGTGAGTTCGATCCCCGGCTGACCAGGGAGAAACCCACATGGTGAGGCAGACCTCTCTTGTCTCGCCTGCTGCTCCCCTCAGCAGTGTATTTCAGTCTGCCTGTGCTGTTCCCCATTCTGTCTCTGGTAGATCCTCTCACCCCCCCATATATATGTCCTGTACCGCAGATCTTGTATGCATAAATAAATAAATTTTTAAAAAAAACTTTAAAAGAAAAAAAGGGCCAAAGCACTTTAACTCATTAGAAACTCAGCTGAGTTTCCCAAAGAAGCATATCAACTACTGCAAATTAAAAAGAAAGAAAAGCTATTCAAAGCTAGGAACAATCAGAAGTTTATGAAAGACAGTGTCATAAGGAACATAACACCTGGGTACTATACACCCTAGAATACTAGGGTGCCGCATCTTTTAAAACCTAAGAGCAATGACAGTTCAAGGATCTTCTGAGGTGTTTCTCTAATTGAAATGAATGTGAGCATGAGGAACAACGTTTCTCTTTGAAATAGATTTCATAGCCTAAGTCAGAGTTTCTCAACCTCATTACTATTCACATTTGGGTGAAAAATTCTTTGTGAAAAACTGTCCTGTAAGTGATTTAACAGCATCCCTGGCATCTCTATCATAGATGCTATTAGCACACCCCGTTTGAAAAGACATCAAAAATGTCTGCAGATATTGTTAAATATACTGTGGGGGCAAAATCATGCCTGGTTAAGAACCACTGACCTAAGCAAGTTCATAACAAGAAGTAGCAGAAGAAGCGAATGTGGCACAGAATGGAAATGTTTGCTCACAAGACATGTAGTTGCTATAAGGTGAAGTTTGTCTTCAATTCATAATTGGTGCACTAGAATCACAGACTCCAAAGGAAAGAGGGAACTAAAGGAGTTGAAGATCTTGACTCGGAAAGAAGGGCATCTCACATTAGGCCTGAGGTATAAGCTAAGGTGCAAAATTTCTATATTTTGCAAGAAGGCAAGATTATCTCTGGCAGCTTTCTGTAACATATGAAAACATACATAAGTGTTACCTTCAACCCTTACCTTGCCCTCCAGACATAATAAACATGTTATTTCAAAAGTAACCTCTTTGTGGGACGAGTTCTCTCCTTTTGTTGAATCTTTAAAGTGAAATTTGAATAGGTTGTAGGCTTTCTAGCTAAGTGGAAACCAAGATTTTATTTCTCTCCCTTCCTCAGACACCACTGAGTCTAGGAACTTAATTTTTCCGGAGTAAGTGTTGACTGGATGGGGATTATTTTATATTCCAAATAGCCTTTAAAATTGGACCAGTGCTGATAGAAGGTTATGTCTTAAAAATTCTTTGTTATCTTGAAAATTGAAGCTCATCAGAGAATTTGAAGATCCTCAGGCTCTAAAGTAACTGTGCTTCATCCATTAGAGGTTAGAAACTGCTGCACCTGTTGAAACAATCCCATGTTTACCAATGCTTCTAACAGAGAATTTAACTGAAACCAAACAGAATAAGACTGTAATTTAACTGGACATATTTATAATATATCTTTCAATAGTAAAATAGTTTTCATCTGTGCTTCAATGTTATTGAATTTAATTTGTGAATACTTAAAAATAGGGTCTATAAGAGTATTCAATTTCTTAATAACTTGTGAAATTAATAGTTTATATTCAAATTTGAGGACTCTTACTGATACATTGCTGTTGGAGCATCTTTGATCTCATATCGTTGTAGAATCTATATAGCCATGTTAGTTAATATGACTGGGGAAAAATTGGAATTAGAATAGTGAGTGAAGGTCAGACTGTGAATAATAGAGTAGTCTTAGAGGTTTTTACCTATAGCATGACTGTGACCCATTGCAGAGCATTCTGGAGGCAAAATATGCTGACCTAAGAAAGTCCAAAATGAAGCTATGGTTTATCTGGGGAGCATGCTGTCTCTTGTAAATGGGTATTGCTCTATCCTTCTAGTGAGCTGTGTTTCCCCTGCCCTGGAGGATAGCTCCATTCAACTTTATCACTGGCTTAACAACTTTTTAACTGGCTTAACCTCGGTGGGTTTAGATGATGAGAAGTTGAGCAAACCTGGGTGGAAGAATGCTTTTTCTTTCTTCACATTTCTTTCAATGTTAGTGCCTCCTCCTGTTGCCTTCCCTTACCAAGCTTCTCCCCAGTGCAGGTGCACTGACTTCAGTCCCAGCTCCACCCCTTCCTCCCACTCTGCCCTTTATGCCCAGCTAGGGATCTGCAGAAAGCTTCCCAAGCAGTATGCTCTCCTGTGTTCCCAATTTGACAACCGTTGATTCTCTTATGGAAGTCCTGAGGATATTTGGCACTACCTAACTCTGAGGTTAGTCATGATGCTACTGGTTATTTCTGTCTTATTCCTCATTTGCCTCTTAAGTGGTTTGGAATTCAGAAAAGAAAAAAGAAATGTTACTATTTATGAGACTTTTCAAACTCTAAAAAGATTCTCTTACCCCTTTTAGGGATGGAATTAAGGTGACAGGAAAAGAAAGCGCCTTTCTGCCACCCTTTTTGACCTTTTGCTCCTGGCTCCTTTGTCCATTGTTAATCTTCAGGTATCTGAAGGGTAGTCTACACTTTCTACCATCATAGCTGTCACTATAGCTATTGGTCCCATTTTCTCACTTCACTCCCTTTCTTTAAGGAAATAGACTCTGTAGCAAACAACTCAAACATGTAGCCCTTTCACTTTAGATTGATACTGTCTCTACATTTGGTGGGGTTTAAAATCCTTATACATCTTTCTTGCTTCTCTATTTTCTATGCTTGGAAAAAGCTCAGTTATTGAGACATGTACAAGGGGAATGGTACCTTATTCAAGGGGTATGGTTTCCAGTATCCAGTATCAGTATGGACATGATTCTCACTAAAAATAAAGATCCTTCCTTGATACTAGACTCTCTTCCTTCCATAAATAGGCTGCACATGTCTCCACAGTGCCAGAGTTTTGAGTTGTATGTCCTGGAACAGCAGGCTACTTCAGTTTTCCATCTCTTTTTCCCAATCTAAGCCAAAAATCAGGCCAAATAACACCCTTAGGATAATGAGCAAACACCCAATTATGTCCTCCATGATAGAGATTCTGCTGTTTAGAAGATGGAGGAAGTGCTTTGGCTCTGATCTGTTCCCTCTGGGAAATGTTCTCATTTCCTAGAGGACTGGAAAAGCACCTCCTTATAGGAGTTATTTTAGAGCTTTTCTGGCTCACCATCAAGTGCTTCTTTTATCATATACTATCTAGTACAATCCAAGAAACCCTCTCTATATATTTCCCCTGATGAGTAACATGCAAAAGTGTTCACTACAAGATTCCATTAAGACACTGGCTATAAACCAACATTGCTTTAGATATGTTCCCTAACAGTTGACTGAGTAAAATGTGTGGGTACCGTAGCTACCCAAAGCATAGTTGTAGAAGCAGTCCTTATCTGTACCAACTCTGTCATTAATCTACTGATTATTTGGGCAGTCACTAAATAATTTTGCATTAATTTTCTCAATATTTAAAACAATAATAATAGCTACTAAAAATGTTATGTTGAAATAATACCATAGATGTAGAAAAGTTTAAAAGATTTTAGGAACATTAAGCATCTGAATTTAGTGTTACCATAGTCATAGAAAACAAAGACCCTTGATGGTGGGTGTTCGGTGAATGTGCTTTCTGCTAGTTCTTCATTGTATTGAGTATGGTGCTGGGCATGAAGCAGACACTAGAGATACTTCTTTTTTTTTTAAGATTTATTTATTCATTTATTCATTCATTCATACAAGAACCAGGGAATAGGCCAGATGCGCGGGAGGGTGAGAGGATTCACCAGAGGCAGAGCAGGGAACAGAACAGGCAGATTGACGAAGTACACTGTCGAGGGGAGCAGCGGGCAAGACAGGAGAGATCTGCCACACCATGTGGGATTCTCCCCGGCTGGCAGGGATCGAACCTGTGCTGCAGAGGCTGCGGACAGCTTCACAGTGCGGTGCTCAACCTCCTGCGCCACCAGGGCAGGCCCTAGAGATACTTCTTAATATGATTATTACACTACAAACAGGTAAAGTATTCAGTTTTCCACAGTATCTGGTACACCTATCAAAACATAAAGGAGTGGCCTTTGTATATGCCTTTTTTGGTTAATGTTAATAATGAGTTAAAGCGTCAAAACTGTGTTGTTTTTTTTTTTCCCTCAATCTTTTATTTCATATAGCTGAACACTGCTTTGACTTTTCTTCCTTGTAGGAAAGAGACCCATGGCTCATAATAGACCTTTCCCAGACCAGTGTTTCTAAAATTTGTTAAATTTCTGATTCAGTGATTTGGGTTTGGAACCCAAGATATTACTTTTTTTTTTAAGATTTATTTTTATTTATACAAGAGCTGGGGTACAGGCCAGAGTTGCGGGAGGGTGAGAGGATTCACAGAGACAGAATGGGGAGTAGAACAGGCGGATGGACCAAAAGCATTGTTGAGAGGAGCAGCATGCGAGACAGGAGAGGTCTGCCTTGCCATGTGGGGTTCTCCCTGGCCGGCTGGGAATTGAACCGGTGCTGCGAGGCTGTGGACAGCTTCACAGCGCTGTGCTCAACCTGCTGAGCCACCAGGGAGAGCCCCAAGATAATACAATTTTAAACAAGCACCCGCTGATAGCTTTGGTTTGTAGACCTGACTGAACAGTAATGCAACTGTACAAAAGGAAATAGGCAGAGAAGTTAGCTGTCTTTCTAATAAGGATGTTAAATAAGGAAGAAAAGGGAAAAAATACTTGCAAAACACATTCTGATACTGATGAAGGTTCCAGAGGGGGAAAACAGTGGTGTGTTTTATAGCCTACTGTTTCCAGCTTGAGGAATGTTATGGTCATGTCCTAAACTTTAGGAAGTTCATGGAAGAACAGATACTCACTGATCATATTTGAAGAATTCTTTATACATCCTAGCTGTGGAAAAGAATTTATCAAATATGATGCACATTTTCTTGCCCACTAAGGTCGATTCTTGGTAAAACGGAAGAGTTGCCTCTTGATATCACTGTGATTGTTATAGTCAGTTTCTTCATCACAAAAGCATCTCTTTGGAGTGTGTCATTAGTGATTGATTCTGTTGTGAATGCAGTCCAAAATCTACCATACCATACAGTTTGTGTGAAATAGACCACAGTGTAACAGCAAACTTGTCGGGGTTGATAGCAATATTCAGTCCATTAGAGATAACTTCTGTCTTATATGCTTGCACTAGCATAAAAATCAAATAAAGTTAGTTATGTATAAAAGCATTTATCTGCTCTTTGATAATAGGTAGGTGAAAGTCAATAGAACAATGTACATTAGCTTCTAGGATTTTCTTTATTCTATAATTTTTAGGATAATAATCAATGGTGAATCTGTGTGATGACCATAAGAACAAAATAAAATGAGGTACCTCCTGTATTAAGTGCCTCTCCATTATAACGTAAACAATCACAACAGAATCTCATTAAATTGGATCAGTTGAGATTTGGTGTATTTGAATGAATATAAAATAAGAACTATGACATATTTAATAATCTATTACTTACAAGTATCCACAACAACTAGAAAGAAGCTCAAAGAGAACATTTTAACAAATAAATAACAACACAATCATTTGCTTTTATATAGATTCCTCTAATATGATTGAGCATGTGAACAAAATGGTCCCTCACGGTTGTTACTTTATTCTTTTCACCATTGTTTTGTGTGTGAACATTTTATTTAAAAATAAATTGAACAAAATAAATCCTAGCTCTTCTGTATATGCTGTATGATGGAGCTGAAAATATTGAAGTTTTATTGACATTGAAGTTTGCTTTTCTGTTTGGCTGAAGTTCTTCTAGATCCTAGGCCCATGAGATTATAGTTTGGTCATATTTTGACCAAGTCAAAAGATCTTTTTTAGGCGGCATTATAATATGCATGGTTTATTTCCCTTCCATTTAATGGAAGTAATTTCCCCTTGCTTTCCTAGTTCTCCAGTGTTGTTTAAAAGCAGGCTACGGGATCCTCCCTGATGCTTGCATTCTGAGGTTCTTGTCTATAGGTGGAGCCGCCTATCTGGGGTTTGATGAAAACTCTTTCACTGATGATTCTATTTTCACATTTTTTTTAATAATCTCCCAATTAACTGCTTCAATATGTTTATGAAATTTCTAACCTGATAATACCAACAGGCGTAACATTTGGTGGAGATATTTTGATGTGAGCGGAGCTGGTAGTGGTAATACAGCAATAATTGCCGGCTCATTTACGGACTATTTAGGTCGTGCAGTGAGCCAGATGAGAACAGCTAATGAGCACAGCTTCTTGCTGTAATTAGTCGAACAGTGGTGGCTCACAGATGATTTACAGTTTGCAAAAAAATCTGTGTATTTACTGAAGTGCTTATGTATTCTGTAAAGTTGTGACAAAGTAACAACTTGGGGATGTTGTGCTTTCTGCTCCCACATATTCTTCAGAGAGATTAAACAATAATGTTATCAGCACCCACAGCTTTGGCGGCGAGTGGTACAAGTGATAGGCAGCTTCAGGTTTCCTCTTTGTCTGTTTCTCACCCAGTTTTTCTTTCACATTCCCACAGTTTCTTTCACATGCCTCTTTAACAATGTGGTAGGTACAACGAAGCATCTCCACAGCTTTTCAATCATGTCTACCATAAAATGAGATGTTGGAAATCTTCGTCTGGTTCTCCTTTTGGTAGTCGGATTTTTAAAACACTAACCAACTGGAATAAATAGACTCAAATAGCTGTAGATTATTGTGGCCTGTCTTTAAAGGGTCTCATTTCATTTCTGGAAAGGACTGACTCAGAGAGCTATCCCATAGCAAACAGAAAGTGGAGCCGTACTTCAGTTTTCCAATTTGGAAAATATTGTATAAAAGAAATTTGATCATAGGCTGCCCTTCATTTTGGAATTCTGTCAGGGTCATGACTTTAAATTCCTGTGATGACTAGCCCTAATGCTCTCAAGGTAAGTCAGTTTTGCCACATCCCTCCAAATTTGTTCAGTACATAAAAAATATTATCGTTAAATTTTTCCTTTATATGTTTTTTCTTAGTTTCCCTTCTTGTAGTTTCTTTTTATTCTAATCTTGATAAAATAACTTATTAATCTCAGGTCAAACTTACATCTTGCCATACTACTTGATAACCCCACTCTGATCACTGTGGCAGCCAACACTGTAAAGAAAGATCATTGAAGACAGAAGGGTGTTTTCTGTTGGGATCAGTATGATGGATATTCCAGGAAGGAAGAAAGGAATGGACAGTCAGATGGAAGGGAGGGAGGGCGGAAGGCATTATGAACATTTAAAGCATTTAGTAAATATCTTGGGCTATCATTGAAATTTTTTTTAAGGTGGATCTTTTGGCGACTTGCAACAAAAATGTTGTTAAAGCATACAGTTCTGAAGAGTTGTTCATCACACGTTTTTTTGTTCCTAAGTCCAAGATAGTGCTGTACAAATGACAAGCCCAACAACATTTCTTGGCAATGAACAGAGTTGATGTATTTTGCTCTTAGAATTTGTATTTGACTGAAATTGGTACATGCCATTTAAAAGAAGTACGGAACCAGAAGGTATCTAAAGAGATAATAACATATGTTTATTATCAAATCAGGCAAAATCTGGACTAGGAGCTCAAAATGATGGTTGTTAAACCTGTGCTTCTTCATTGTAAGTAAATGGACTTTCTTACTAATGCAAACCAACAAAATTGGAGTTTTGTTCTTATTGCTCTTTTACTCTCCCACAGTTTTGATGTTTTTATGTCCTTTGTAGCTTTTTTGCATCATTAATATCTATTGGTAAATCAGCAATTAAAAAATCCATCTTTATACTATAATCTGCCAGACAGCAAAAATCATGGTTTTTCTAATCAATATTAACTGATAACAAGCTCAGGACAACTTTATTCTGGAAATTTCTTAAGACATAGAATGGTGTTAAGTATAGTCAAAAAGTCAAAAGTAATCATGCTCACATGTTCTGTTTATAAGAAACTTCAAATGCTTCTTTCAAAGTGGTGTGCTGTTTTGATGGCCTAATGGCTCCTACTTACTACAAAGACAATCTTTTGCAGCTGTTGTCCCAGCTCTCCTTAACCCTATAGTGATTCACTCAGCAAAACACAACATACCCTACAAATTCCGAAGGAGGAAAAAAAATACTGCAATAATGCACTGAGATTGAGAGAGATTTGCACCAGCTTCTTAACATAAAGAGGACACTGCAAACAGTACTCTCAACCACAGCAAACAATGGAAATGATATGCTCCAAGCAGGGAAACTCGCTTCTTCATCAGTAAAATGGAAATAATACTAGCTCCTATGAGAAATTAGGGAGGATTGATTACCTAGTGTAGTGATTACTACGCAGGTGATATTTCAATGCAAGGTAACCACTATAATCTTTAGTGATTATTATAATTGACATAACTTGCAAAACTTTCTCAAAAAGTTGCCAAAGTATATTTTTATGACAGTGATATGCATTTAAGAATTATTAAATATTCCTGCTTGAAATGTATATTAACAAAATGTATATGGTCATAGGGATACCATTAGTAAGATGTGTTAACTGGGGACTTCTATGCAAGGAAGAATGTGATTCACACCCGAGAGCCTATCTACAGCTCAGAACAATAATGATGAACATGTCTAAGCAAATTTTCTACTACACGAATTTCTTAGCAATTTGCCTTCACTTATGTGTCTTTCTGACATTTTACTTAGAGGTGTTAAATTTAACACAATTCTTTTATTTTTACTTTTTAATAATTTTTTATTAAAGTAACATTGTATTATGACAATTTATAAGTTTCAGGTGTGCATTATTAAGCACCATTCTTTTAAAGAAAAGTATGCAATAGCTAGATTTCAGCCTTTTATCTTCAATATATGCTGGTTCCTTATGATTTTCTTTTTATTACTATTTGTTTTGTTACCCAGAAAACACAGTTTTAAGATTATGTTGCTGCAATTAATAATTGCTGAACAGATCTGGCAAAAAATTCCATAGGAAAAAGACTTTTTCCTGTAAATAAAGATAATTATTAAACACAAAAACTGATTATGAATCTTCAGACATTTACTTATTGAAATTAATATGTGAGCACCTTTGACCAAATACCTTTGGACATACTCAATTGTTGTGTAAGACAAATTATTTTTCCCTGCATGGGTCTTCTGAGAGCCTGAGAGGCCACTGTGTAATTATGTTAAGTATGGCCTCCTGAGGAAATGGTGCGTGTGCAATTGCGTGCACATGCACACTCACACACACACACACATGCCACTGTAAACAGTTATGAGGTCTGAGAAAATTAAACCTATAGGATATGAGTCTGTGAACAAGTTCATTAAAAATGAAATAAAAATTGTAACTTCACCTACCTAGGATTTTATTTATTTTTTAATTAAAATTTTTTTTTTCAAGGCAGTAATTTTTTTTTTAAGATTTATTTATTTATTTATACAAGCACTGGGTATAGTCAGAAGCGCGGGAGGGTGAGAGAATCCACCAGAGCCAGAGCGGGGAGCAGAGCAGGCAGAAGGACCAAAGTACACTGCTGCGGGGAGCAGCGGGCGGCAGGAGAGGTCTGCGCGCCATGTGGGACCCTCTCCCAATGGCCGGGGATCGAACCAGTGCTACAGAGGCTGCGGGCAGCTTTGCAACCCAGTGCTTAACTGCTGCGCCACCGGGGAGGTCTTATGTTTAACTTTTTAAGACACTGCTACATATTTTTCAAATTGAAACTTTTCAACAGTCTTTGAGAGTTCCAGTTGTTCTATATACTTTGATCATTTTTGGTTTTTGCTGTTTTTAATTTTGGCTATTATAAGTAGGTAGTAGTAGTATCTCAGTATTTTAGATAATTTCTCCTACTGGATTTTCTTGATTAGAATTATTTTTGTGTATTCTAAGTCCTTTGCACTTTTGTGTGTATATATATATTTTTTAGATTTATTTTATTTATACAAGAGCTGGGGTACAGGCCAGATATGCACGAGGGTGAGATGATTCACCAGAGACAGAGCAGGGAAAGGAACAGGCAGACTGACGAAATACACTGCTGAGGGGAGCAGCGGGCGGGACAGGAGAGGTCTGCCATGCCATGTGGGACCCTCGCCGGCCACCTGGGATGGAACTGGTGCTGCAGAGGCTGCGGACAGCTTCACAGTGTGGCGCTCAGCTGCCTGCACCAGCAGGGAGGCCCTGTGTATGTTTTAGAATTAGCAAGGTAAATTTTACCCAAAGCCTGTAGGGAATTTTTATTAGGATTGGATTACATCTGTAAATTAATTTGGGAAGAATTGCCATCTTAGCCATGGTGTGTCTTCTGTGCCAAAAACACAGCAGAACTTTCAGTATGTTTAGGTCTTCTTTAATTTGTCTCAGCAGAGTTTTCTACTCATCAGTGTATAGGTCTTGTACATCTTTGGCCAAGTATGTTTCTAATTATTTTATATTTTGGGTGACATTATAAATGCTATTTTTTGATTGACTTAATTTTAATTTCCAATTGTTTGCTGCTGGTGTATAAAAATACAATTAACTTTTGTTTATTAGCCTTGCTTGCTGAATGCCTTCCAAATTCATTAACTGACTATCTCTTTTGAAGATTTCTTAGGGTTTTTCTGCATAGAAACAAATATGATTTTATCTACACCTTTCCAATCTGCATCTTTTATTTATTTATATATTTCATCATTTTTATTTTTTCATCCTTCATTTCACTGCTTTGAAATATCAATACCATGTTGAATAGAATTCATAGTAACTTGTTTCTGTCATATTCTTATACTCAGAGAAAAAGCAGTCAGTTTTTTTAACCATAAAATATGATGTTATCTATAGTTCTTTTTATTTTTTTTAAAGGAGAGGACTCTCTTGTATGTTCTTTCTTTCTTTCTTTCTTTCTTTCTTTCTTTCTTTCTTTCTTTCTTTCTTTCTTTCTTTCTTTCTTTCTTTCTTTCTTTCTTTCTTTCTTTCTTTCTTTCTTTCTTTCTTTCTTTCTTTCTTTCTTTCTTTCTTTCTTTCTTTCTTTCCTTTCTTTTTAAAGATTTATTTATTTATTTATACAAGCACTGGGTACAGTCAGAAGCGCGGGAGGGTGAGAGAATTCACCAGAGCAGGGAGCAGAACAAGCAGACTGATGAAATGTCCTGCTGAGGGGAGCAGTGGGCGGCAGGAGAGGTCTGTCGCGCCATGTGGGACCCTCACTGGCAGCCGGGGATCTAACCGGGGCTGCAGAGGCTGAGGGCAGCTTCGCAGCCCAGTGCTCAACCACTGTGCCACCAGGGGAGGCCCCTATCTATAGTTTTTAATGTGTATACTCTTATACTAGATGGTGGAAGTTTCCTTCCTTCTATTCCTAATTCCCTAAGAGTTTTTATAAAGAGTGGACATTGGATTTTGTCTTATAAGTCTTCTGCTTCTAAAGAAGTGATCATTTGGTGTTATTTTTTAAATGACTGATTGCATTGGTTATATTGAATATTAAATCATTCTTTAATTTCTTGAATAAACTGCACTTGGTCACAATGTACTATTCATTTTTATATTTTAGGATTTGATTTGACAATACTGTAGGAGTTTTTGCATCCATGCTCATGAGGGAAATTGGTCTGTAATTTTCTTATAATTATATCTTCATCTTGTTTTGAAATCAGGGTTATTCTGCCTTCATAGGCTGAATGGGAAGTAGTCCCTCTTAATTTCTATGTAAGAATTCATGTAAAATTGGCATTATTTATTACTTAATAGGTAGAATTCATTAGTGAAACCATCTTGGTCTGGACTTTACTTTGGACAAGCTTTTACATTACAAATTAATTAATAGATGTAGACATATTCAGTTATTTCTTGATTGGACTTTGGTAGTTTGTAGCTCTTAAGAAATTTGTCCAGTTGCATTTATTAGAATAAAGTTGTTCAGGGCCTCTCTGGCGGTGCAGGGGTTAAAAATAGTGCATCAAACTATTAACAGTTACTGCAACACAAGTTCGATTCCTTGGCTGGCCAGGGAGGTGACCTATGTGGCGCAGCAGACCTCTCCTGTCTCACCCACTGCTCCCCTCAGCAGTGTATTTCAGTCAATCTGCCTATTCTGTTCCCTACTCTGTCTCTGTGAATCCTCTCACACCCTGTGTCTCTGGCCTACACCCTCACTTTTGTATGCATAAATATATAATCTTTAAAAAAATAAAAAAAGGTGTTTATAGTACTTCAATATTTCAATAATGATAATTGTTTAGTTTGTAGTAGAATGTGTAGTAATGTCAACTCTTCTGTTCATTTTTTTTTTTTTAATTTTTTTTTTTTTTTTTTTTTTATAGAGGCATGCTTCATTTATTTGTTTGCTGGTTTGTTTGTTTGTTTTGTTTATACATGCACTGGGTACAGTCAGAAGCGCGGGAGGGTGAGAGAATTCACCAGAGCCAGAGCTGGGAGCAGAACAGGCAGAAGGACCGAAGTACACTGCTGAGGGGAGCAGCGGGCGGCAGGAGAGGTCTGCGCGCCATACGGGACCCTCCTCCGGTGGCCGGGGAGCAGCCGGGGATCGAACCGGCCGCGGGCAGCTTCGCAACCCAGCGCTCAACCGCTGCGCCACCGGGGAGGCCCAACTCTTCTGTTCTTGATGTTGCTAATATGTCTTTTTCCTGACAAGTCTGTCTAGACTTGTCAGTCTAGACAGTTTTATTGATTTGTCAGTCTAGGCAGTTTTTTATCAGTTTTATTGATTTCTCAAAGAAACAGCAATAATTTCTCTTTTCTTGTTGTGTTTATTTTTTTCCCAGTCTGCTCATTATTATTTCTCTTCTTCTGTTTACCTGGGTTTTATTTGTTCATTGTTTCCTCATTTTTAATGTAGATGATCAAGGTTATTTGAGAGCCTCCTTAATTTTTAAAGTTTAGATGTCTAGTGCTATAAATTTTCCTCTAAGCATAGCATTAGCTGATATCCACAAATTTTGACATGACACACTTTCATGTGTTCAAAAATATTAATCCTCCGTATGTTATCTTTTTAGCCTATAATTTATTTATAAGCTTGTTTAATTTCCAAGTATTTGGGGATTTTCTAGAGATCTTTCTGTTAATGGTTTCTAAATTCATTAGTGTGGTTAGAAAACATAATTTATGTGGTTGAAGCCTTTTAAATTTATTTAAATTTTTTTATGGTCCAGAATATGGTCTGTCTTTATAAATCTTCAGTGAAAAGAATGTGCATTCTTCTTTGTTGCATGATTGTTCTGTAAATGTCAGTTAGGTTTAGATCACTAATAGCAACACAAGTATTCTAAAACAATAATTTTCTGCATATTTGTTCTGTCAGTTATTAACAGGGATATTAAAACTTTTGATCATATTGTGAATTGGCCTTTTTACCCCCTTGTAGTTTTATAATTTTTGATTCCTGTATTTTGAAACCCTATTATTAGATGCATGTTAGCATTTTTTTGTTTTCTTGATGAACTAGCCTTTTTATCACTATGGAATGACTCGTGTTTTTATATTGACAATATACCTTGCTCTGAAATCTACTTTGTCTTATATTATTAATGCTACTACCCCAGCTTTTGTTTTGATGAGAGTTGGGATGGCATATCATTGCAACCTTTTTAATGTTTTTCTATCTTTATAATGAAGTGTGATTCTTCTCAGCAAATACTGGTTAGGTATTGCTTTTTCACTTGGTCTGGCAATCTTTGTCTTTTAATTGGAACATTTGAACCATTGACATTTATTATTATTGATGTATTAGGTTTAAATCTATCATCTTGCTATTATTTTGTCTGTGTTCCATCGTTCCTGTTGGCTTTTTCTTCTTTTCCTTACTTCTTATAGATTATTTTTAAGA